>NC_037669.1:127747492-128047492 GCF_003255815.1 Theropithecus gelada
TTTTTGTTTTTGTCAGATAAAAAAAAAAAAAAAAAAAAAAAAAAAAAAAAAAAAAAAAAAAAACACCTGGGACTGAGGAATTTATAAAGAAAAGATGTTTAATGGGCTCATGGTTCCACAGGCTTATAAGAAACATGGCTGGGAGGGCCTCAGGAAACTTACAATCATGGCAGAAGGCAAAGGGGAGGCAGGCTACCTGGCCAGACCAGGAGAAAGAGAGAGAGTGGGGTGGGGTGTGTGCTACAGAGTTTTAAATGGCCAGATCTCACAATAAGTCACTCATTATCACAGGAAGAACAAGAGTAAAGTCTACCTCCATTATCCAATAATCTCCCAACAGGCCCCTCTTCCAGTATTGGGGATTACAATTTGATGTCAAATTTAGTTGGGGACACAAATCCAAACCACATCAGTCATCTTTTGAAAAATATCTGCTCATATATTTATACCATTTGAAAATCAAATTCTTCATTTTTTTGTTGTTTGTGATTTTTATATATTCTGGTTATTAATCCTTGTAAAATGGTTCGTTTACAAACAGTTTCTCCCCCTCTGTGAATTATCTCTTCACTTTTGTTTATTTTTTATTTATTTTATTTTATTTTATCTATTTTTGCTGTGGAGAAGCTTTTTAGCTTTAGTGTAATCACATTTGCCCAGTTTTGCTTTGGTGGCCTGTGCTTTTGAGGTCTTACTCAAGAAATCTTGACCTAGATCGATGTCTTGTAGTGTTTTCTCAATGACTGCTTGTAGTATTTTCATGGTTTCAGGTCTTAAAATTTTTAATTCATTTTCCTTTGATTTTTGTATAAAGTGGGATGTAGAGTATAGTTTCATTCTTTTGCATATGGATATCCAGTTCACTTATCAACATTTATTGAAGAGACTATCTTTTCCCTGATATGTGTTCTTGGAATCTTTTTCAAAAATGAGTGGACTATAGATGCATGGATTTACATTTGGCTTCTCTATAATGTTCCATTGGTCTATATTTTTATGCCAGTACCATGATGTTTTGTTTACTATAGCTTTATAATATAATTTGAAGTCAGACAATGTGATGCTTCCAGCTATGTGCTTTTTGCTCAGGGTTACTTTGGATATTCTGGGGCCCTTGTTGTTCCATATAAAATTTAAGATTTTTTAAATTATTTCTGGAAGAATGTCATTGGTATTTTGATGGAGATTGACTTGCATCTATAGGTTACTATGAGTAAAATGAATATTTTTACAATATTGATTTTTCCAATCCCTGAATAAGAAATATCTTTCCACATTTTTTGAATTCTCTTCAATTTCTTTCATTAGTGTTTTATTGTTTTCATTGTAGAGCTCTTTCCTTTCTTTGGTTAAGGTTATTCCTAGTATTTTATTTCATTTGTAACTATTGTAAATATTACATTGTCTATTTCTTTTTTAGATTATTTGATATTGGCATATATAAGTATTACTGATTTGGGGATGCTGATTTTGTAACCTGCAAATGTGATGAATTAATGAGTTCTAAAAACTTTCTGTTTTGTTTTCCTAGATATAAGTTTGTGTCATCAACAAAGAGGGACAATTTAAATGCCTCTTTTCCTATTTAAATGTCTTTATTTCTTTTTCTTGTCTTATTGCTCCAGCTAGAATTTTCAGTACTATGTTAAATGGAACTGGAGAAAGTAGGCATCCTTCCCTTGATCCAGATCTTAAAGGAAGTATTTCAACTTTTTCCCTTTCTGTATCATGTTACCTGTGAGTTTGTCATATATGGCCTTTATTATTTTAAGATATGGTCCCTCTATATCTATTTTGTTGAGGGTTTTTTTTTTTAATCAAAAAAGGCTGTTCAATTTTAACAAGTTCTTTCTCTGCAGCTATTGCAATGATCATATGGAATTTTTTGTCATTAAGTTGATGACGATGCATCACATTTATTGATTTTCATATGTTGAACCATCTTAACAACCTGTAACAAATCTTACTTGATCGTGGTGTATTATCTTTTTGATATGCTGTTGGATTTGATTTGCTAATATTTTGTTGAGAATTTTTGCATCTATCTTGTTCAGTTTTTTCTTTTCCTATTTAATTGAGGTGTAATGTAATTTGAAATCTTTCTTCTCTTTTAATGTGAGTGTGTATTTTTACAAACATTTATCTTAGAACTTTTGCTGTATCCCGTAAGTTTTGATATGTTTTGTTTTCATTTACCTCAAGATATTTTGAAATTTTCCTTTTAATTTGTTATTTGATGTATTGGTTGATCAAAAGCATCTTATTTAATTTCCATTTGTAGTTATGCACTGCATAATTACATTTTTATCATTACTTTCAATGGCAAAATGCCAACTACTTTTGCATCAACCTAACAACAAGGTAATCCCAAAAGACTTTAATGGACTTAAAAATTCCTATTGTCTAATCATATTATAGATATCATAACAGTAATTTTATAATGCAATATATAACTATTTCTATGTTTAGATATGTTTAGACACACAGATACCATTATATTACAATTGCCTACAGTATTCAGTACAGTATCATGGTGTATAAGTAGCCTGGGAGCAACAGTCTCCATTTAGCCACAGCGTGTACAAGGTTGTGTTATCTATGTTTATGTAAGCAAACTACACGATTCAATACAATGATGAAATTGCCTAATGACACATTTCTCAGAATGCATTCACATTATTAAGCAACATACGATTATATCTGTCAATTTTTTTTTGAAATTCCTCTTGTTATTGATTTCCAGTTTTCTAGCATTGTGACTAGAAAAGGTTCTTTATATGATTTCAATCTTCTTAAATTTTCTAATACTTACCTTGTGACTGATATATAATTTATCCTGGATAATATTCTTTGTGTATTTGAGAAAATTGTGTATTCATTGCTATTGGAAGAAGTATTCTGCAAATGTCTGTTAGGTTCATTTTGTCTAAAGTGTTGTTCAAGTCCAATGTTTCCTTATTTATTTTCTGTTTGGATGATATGTTTATTGTTGAATGTATTTGTTACTGATGTGCTTTTCTATTATTGTATTGAAATCTACCTCTTCTTTTTAGATTTTTAAATATTTGCTTTATATCGTAGGTGTTTCCATATTGGGTGCAAACAGTTAACCCGTTGTATCTGATGGCTCTGCATCCACAGATCTACCAATCAAAACTATTTTTGGACAAACAACAAAAAAAGACGCACTAATAAAAACAATACAAATAGAAAATTATAGAGTATAATTACTACCTTGATAGCATTTGCATTGTATTGGTATTATAAATAATTTAGAGATGATTTAAAGTATATGGGAAGGTATGAATTAGTTTTATGCAAGTACTATTCAATTTTATATAAGATACTTGAGCATTCACCAATTTGTGTATTTTCAGAGGATCCTGAAATGAATGCCTGATAGCAAGGGGTGACTTCATGTAACTATACTATTTTGAATAATTGACCCATTTAACATTATATAATGTACTTCTTTTTTTTCTGTTTAGAGATTTTGACAGTGTTTACTTTGTCTGATATATCTACTCTTGCTTTCTTTTCATTTTAATTTACCTGGAATGCCTTTTTCCATATCTACATTTTCAATCTGTCAATGTCCTTAAAAGCAATGTAAATATTTGTAAGTAGCATAGAGTTTGTCTTTTTAATGCATTCAGTCACTGTATTTTTATATTGGATAACTCAGTCCATTCAAATTCATGTTAATATTGACTTGCTACTAATGTTTTGTTAATTATTTTCCGGCAGTCTTGTTTTTTGCCTCTTGCTGTGTTCCTTTGTTATTTGATATTTCTCTGTATGCTTTGAATTCCTTTTACTTTTAGTTTGTGAATTTACTAAAATGCACTGCTACTACTACTATTATTACTTTGCTTTTTGTTTACCATGACGTTTATAAAAAATATCTTATATTTATAATAGTTTGTTTTAACCTAACAACAAGTCAACTTTGATTGCATACAACGCAACACTTTTGCTCCTTTTCCAACAATTTATGTTTATAGTGGCAGAATTTACATTTTGTAATATATATTTCTTGACAATTTATTTTAGCTATAGTTGTTATTAATCACTTTGTCTTTTAACTGTTTTATTAATGATAAATGCACTTTATAAACCAGCATTACAGTCCTAGAGTATTCTAAATATTGATCTGCTTTTCTCATACCATTGAGTTTTCTACTTTCATAAATTTTATGTTGTTATTATTAGGAGCCTTTTGTTTCAGCTTAAATAACTCCTTAAGCAATTTTCCTTAGACGCATATCCAATGATCATTAACTCCTTTGGCTTTAACTTGTCTAAGAAAGTTTTTGTTTTTTTCCCCATTCCTGAAAGATGGCTTTGCTAGATAAAGTATTCATGAGTGGCAGTTTTGTTTTTTCTTCAGCACTTTGAATATATCATCCCATTTTCTCCTGACCTGCATAATTTCTGCTGAGAAATCTACGAGTAGTCACATTTACACTCTTTTTAATGTGATGAATTTATATTATATCTTTATGCTTTTAGATGTATTTTTTTGTCTGTATTTTGATAGTTTGAATACATGTCTTGATGGACTCTTTGGGTTTCATGTTATTGGAAACCTGTAATTTCTGTACCTGGATGTTAACATCAAGAATATTTTCAGCCATTACTTTTTAAAATAGACTTTTTGACTCTTTTTCTCTTGCTTCCCCTTATTGAATTTTAATTATTTTAATGTTTGATCTCTTGATGGTGCTCCATAATTTTTATAGGATTTCTTTATTGTTTTTCTTTCTCTCATCTCTTGATCCTCTGATTGAATAGTTTCAAATGTTCTGTTTTTAAGTTCAATAATCTTTGTTTCCACTTGATTGAGCCTACTCTTAAAGCTTTCTATTGTGTTTTTTATATCAGTTGTCTTGTTCATCTCTAGGATTCCTATTTTCTTTCTTAAATTATTTCTCCTTGTTTATTCAACTTCTCATTTAATTCTTGTATTGTTTTCCACTTCTTATTTCTCATTCATCTATTTTTTGTAGTTGGCTAAACTTTTGTAGAATTCTTCTGAATTCTTTGTCATTGCTGCCTTTGCTCTGAGTTTGAGTGGAACAGCTGCATAAGCTCTGCTGTCTGCTGATACCAGTGGCTGAGCTCATCAATTAGACTGAGAGACTGGATGAACCCTGCAATTTCCTCTGATAAGGTTATTCTAGAGGGTGTATTCCTAGGCCAGGGAGAACTTCTATTTGAGTTCCTCAGTTGAATAGTGTTTCTGGAGGGGCTCTGAGTTCAGTTAGAGTCACTGCTTTAGATGAATTAGACAATCTGCTATATACTCAATAAAAATGCATGGTTGAGATTTGCCTGCCTCCCTGCCTGAATCCTAGCAGAGTGCTGTTTAAATTCCCAGGTGTGGCAGAATTAGTCCCTTCCCCCTGATAAAATACACAGCAGCATGTTTCTGTTTCACTGGGTAGCCTGAGATAGGATCTGAAGCTGGATCTAAAAGCTGCCCTCTAAGGATTAAAGACAGTTAGAAATTTCCACCACTTCAGCTTGGCTTTGTGGGTGGACTGTGCTGTTAGCTGACACCTGTGATTGGGTGCCACTATTGTCAGGTACACAAAGCTACCACCGTGATTGCACACTTGTTGGTGTAGGCTACTTGTTTTGTTTTTACCTCACCCCAGATGGTCTAGCTACACTGTCACCCCTGTGTTTCCTGTGAGGTGAGATGGGAGTGGGCTTCTTGAGAAGTATCTCAAAATGCTGGGGAAGCTGTAGGTCCACCTCCAGTTCTCCGTTTCCACCGTAGAAACCATGGGTCCTGGGGTATCCTCTCTGTTTGTCACTGTGCCAACTTTGGGAAGAGATAGGGATGAAACAAAGTAAGACGAGTTCTTTTACTGTTTTAATGCAGTTTTTAATCAGTTTAGTGGGCCATGCAGGAGGCTCAGGGTTATTCCCAAGATTAGAAGATTTCAATACGGTGTTCTGCCTGCTAGATAAAATTTCTATGAGATGTAGTGAAGTCTGAGATTCCCTCTTCTGAAATCTTGCTGACATCGCTTATCTATAGAGTATATTTTTAAGGTAAGTGTAAAGGGAAGTGTTTAAGATTTCTCAAGCCCAAATAATAATAATAATAAAACTAAATTATTCAAATAGTTGAAATTTTAAAACACTGTTAATTAAAACACTTCAAAAAGAATTAAAAAATCAGATGTTCAGAGAAGATATTTACAGCATATATGTAATCTCTATAATTTGTAGCATCTATAATGTTAATACAGTACACGAAGGTTGTTATTAGACTTTGGCAAGTCAATAAATAAAACTAAATGAAGAAATGATAAATGACATGACTGAGCATGTTACAAAGAGAACCAGGGTGAATACTCACATGCAAAAATGTTCTAGTTTATTAGTCATCACAGAAATGAGAATTTAGATAACATAATACATCCAATGTACCGGTCAAAATTTATGTCTAATAATGAAAAGTATTGTTGAAGATATGGAACAACTTTTATATACTGCTAGTGAAAATATTAATTTGAATCACATTTAAAAATTTGATAATATAAACTATGCTTCAATAATTTTGTTTCTACCTATATAATCTGGAGAAACTTATGAATACTTGCCTTAGGAGACATGTATAATAATGCATATAGCAGCAATGTATTTAAACATTTTATTTATTAGCGAATGAATACATTAATATCATATATAGATAAAAATGTGTGGTCATCTATTTGTGGCAATATGAATATATATGTACGTATATGTCATAGAAGCAAAATGTCCAAAGAAAAAAATCAAGTTGTAAAATACTTCATAAATTATGGTAATATTTGAAACATTTTAAAAACAAGTCAAACCATATAGTGCACAATGATATACAACATTATTTTATAAGCTATTATAGAAAAGCAAAAGAATAGAAAGCATAAAATTCAGTATATTCTTAATCCAAAAATGTCAGGAAAATTGAACAGGGAATGAGAGCGGGTTCAAGGTTATCTGCAGCATTAAGTTTTTAATTTTAGATGTTAACTCATGTGTTCTCCTTTTTTTGTCTTGAATGTTAAAGTTCATAACTTAAAAATATATTATCATTTACTGTCTTGAATGTGTCAGTAGTATAAAATAAATGCATAATTTTATTTTTAAATAAATAAAAATTGAGTTTTAAATTTCACTATGTATATCTTTAAAGATCTTTATGCATGTTTCAAAGGATAAAGACAAATATCTAAAAGCCTAGTGCATAGTAAAAAATGATAAATCCCACAAAAAGTGGCAAATATTTTCCTATAAAATCTTAGGAAAGGAGAAGTTTATATCAGTGAAAATATTTTTTTGAAAGCAGCATGGACTTGACAGTTGGTCTTTAATGTGTGTGATTTGCATATTTGAAAATGTGCATGCCAAATGTGTGTGTTGCAGGAATGTCTGGAGTGTTTTTATGGTGTAGCCCTACATTACTTAATGGACTCTGCTGTAGATTCTGTTGTAACTTAAAGGGTGCAGAATTACTGAAATAGGAAATTGATTGGATCTTTTTTATGAGACCATATTACCTTGAAAAAATGTCTATTTCATTTTAGTTTATATTTATGTAAAATATTACAGTAAAGATGTTGGGAGTAATCTATGCACATGAGTGAATTAGTGAAACTTAGCTAGGCTTAAAAATATTATTAAATCAGAGATGCAAGTTTTATTCTCCCAAATGATTTTCTCTTCCTAAAATGCATCCTATGTAAGAACTAAATCTCATTTCTTTACTATTGCTATTTTCGGGTCTCATATTTGTGATGCTTTCTGAAGGACAACCTTTCTCTCTTTATCGCTAGTACAATGTAGCACAAACATATTATCATCATTGAAATAAACTTCTTATGTCTCAAATCTACTTCCATTGGGTTAGTATGAAGTAATGAAAGTATGCTGATTTAGAAATTTATGTAAAGTGTTTTGGAGAACTTTTGACAAAACATACAGTTTATTCATAGTTTGGCATTAACAAAAGACTTGGATTCTATTCGACCTACTCTCATCAATCAATTTTTAAAAACTTAAAAATATTCACACTATGCTTTAAAATAATCATCTATTATGATTTTGAACATAATCAGATAATAATCAATGGTGCTTAATTACAACATTAACAATTTTGCAGAATTTTAAAAGTTCTATAATGGTGTTTTATATGTTAAATATTCTTTTGATAAATACATTAAATTAACAAAGTAAATCTGGAAGGCAAGACAAATTCTGGACACATGCTGTATTTATTTTTTGTAAATAGTACAAATTTCCAGCAAGAAATTAATATCTTCAGACAAGCTTATATTACAGTCATATAACTTCTTTTATTTTATGCAAATTTTAACCAGTCATTCTGTTTCTTTTTGCTTACATCCATAGGCACTGATTTCTGGCATTTGCTAGAGGATAATTTTGCAAACCACTACAAAAATGATTTCATCATTGCTGGTGAAAACTTCTTCAGGGCTAAAATGTGTTTATAGATGATTTTCTTTGAAAAACTCAAAAGTGCTATGCTAAAATTCAGGATGAGATTTTTCCTCTCATTGATTTAACGCTGTTCAATGTTATGTCATTTTTGAAATGACAAAGTTGCTATTCAAATAAAGCATACCTCAGTAAACTCCCTATCCGTAAGACTATTTTACTCTTTTAAATAAATTTGGCTGGGCAAGATGGTTCAACACTGCAATCCCAGCACTTTAGGAGGCTGAGACGGGTGGACCACCTGAAGTCAGGAGTTTGAGACCAGTTTGGCCAACATGGCAAAACCCTGTCTCTACTAAAAATACAAAAAAATAGCAAGGTGTGGCAGCGGGCGCCTGTAATCCCAGATATTCAGGAGGCTGAGGCACTAGAATCACTTGAATCCAGGAGGCAGAGGTTGCAGTGAGCTGAGACTGCACCATTGCACTCCAGCCCAAGCGACAGTGCAAGACTCCATCTCAAAAATAAATTAATAAAAAAACAAACAAACAAACAAATAAATATTAACAATAGGCAGAAATCTCTTTTGCAGTGTTCGGTAAGAATAATTTATATAAGCCATGATCTAGATTCTTCAGTTAGGGGTGTGCGTAGTGCTGCAATACTCTGTACTGATGCATTAGTATTTTCCTAACTGTTCTTTCAAGTTATACAGCAATTCCCAACTTTCCCTTTTAGTTAATTTTGGGACAAAATTTTTATGAGCCTGTTTTTATTTTGTTAGAAAATACATTTGTAACGTTGATCTCTGTTCTAATGCTCATGAGGAAGATCCACTTTAGAATAATTTGTTACACCTTTATTGACAAGAGAGTGAATGTCTATTCTAACTAAAACCACATTTTCCTCACCCAAGGCAACACTGTTCTCTCTCAACTTTATGGCAATTGTTGTGTGTTCATTTATTTATTTATTTATTTTGTGGGGTGGGGGTGAGAAAGGCTCTGTTGTTCTTGCTGTGGTTGTGGTTTATAGACATTTTGAATGAGAAATTGATATCACTGTAGCTGTAATAATACAAGTGTCTTCCTATTTTCTAGATAAAAGTAACTAAAGATACCTATGAATTAAGAATTCATAACATGCCTAATGTCCTTTACATGTTCTACTTTCACCCTCTCCCAAAATATTTTATCAACTTAATATATAAATACACTTTACTAATCTTTTTATATTTGAAGTTTATTGTCTGTCATGGTGCAATCTTTCTGTCTGTTTCTTCATCATCCCTCCAGGATAAAGGAGACAATGTTTTTACTTTGCTCACAATTGTATCCCAAAACCCCAGATAAGATGAAGCTGAATAAATATGAATTCAGGCATTAATGAATGGCGTAAACAACTGTAGTCTCAGCTGATATATTGAGACTTTAGTTATCTTAAGTGTCATCAAAACCTATTACTTTGCTAAACATAAATTAATGCATGTAATTTGGAGTAAAGGTAAAGAACATATTTCAGTGAATATGTTTTTGGCATCATCTGTTTTCTTACATTAATTAAGCAAGCAAAAATATTCTCATTAAAAGAGACACTAAGATTACATTTTTTCTTGCATACTTGTGCTTCTTCATTTTCTTTTTCATTTTTATAAATATACTAAAATGCTGAGACATGTATTCGCCAAACATAGAGACACATTCAAGGTAATCTTAAACATTCTCTCCAGCCTGAATAGAATGTTATACTCTCAATAGATTTTATGGTTTTCAATTTTCCTTCACAAATCCTAAGTAATCTCCATTTCTCAAAGCCTAATGTATTTCAATGTATGCCATCTGTAACTCGATTTCTTCTTCTTCAAAAATGCTGAAGTCTACTTAAATCCTAATATCTTTGTAACTGCTGGAAATTTTTCTTCAATCTTGCTGTCATTTTAAGCTCACATTTTCAACCCTATGAGGATAATATGCTGTAGTCAAAATATGCTGTGACTTTTGTCACTGTTGTAATTCAGCTTCAGTATCTGTTTGCAACCCCTTTTGGTTCTGTATTAATTTAATCAGCTATGCGAAGAAGACGAGAGGCCATAGAAAAAGCCCTTTAAATTTTTAAGTATCTAAAGTCACTGCCCACATAAGAGCTATTAGTACAGCATATCCCTTAATTCTTACGTTTTGAGAGTAATTAACTAAATTAAAATAACAAATTTAAGAATTCTGAGTGATAGGAACAACTAAAAATTTCAGATTTTCACTTTCTCATATACAAAGAAAAACAATTTTTAATACATATGTGAAAAATATGTTTATAATATGTCTGTGTTTTGAATATTTATTTATTCAGAAATTAAATTATTTTCACAGTTTTATTATTTAAACATAAGAAGAAAAATATTTTCTCTTGTTTTTCTACCTGGTCCTCTCTGCTAAACAACTTTGAAGTATTCTTTTTTTTTTTTTTTTTTTTTTTTTTTGAGACGGAGTCTCACTGTGTCTCCCAGGCTGGAGTGCAGTGGCGCGATCTCGGCTCACTGCAAGCTCCGCCCCCCCGGGTTCACGCCATTCTCTCGCCTCAGCCTCCCAAGTAGCTGGGACTACAGGCGCCCGCTACCACTCCCGGCTAGTTTTTTGTATTTTTAGTAGAGAAGGGGTTTCACCATGTTAGCCAGGATAGTCTCGATCTCCTGACCTTGTGATCCACCCGCCTCGGCCTCCCAAAGTGCTGGGATTACAGGCTTGAGCCACCGCGCCCGGCCAATGAAGAAAAATACTTCAAAGAATGCTCTGAGAAAGAATTTAATAAAATATTTATTGTGGTAAGTTATATAAAAAAAAAAACTGTCATTAGCCCTCAATGTGTTAATGCCTTATTGAATATTATTTAAACAGAAGTAAATAAAAGCCAAAACTTCCAATATAAACAGCTGTGTGAAATAAATTCTCATTCATTATTCACAATTTTGGAATAAAGCAGAGGGTGACTTTAAAATATGTTCCTCATTGAAAATCAGAATATTTACCTCAAAACTGAGCACTAAGACATATCAATTGAAATATCATTTGTTAATAACTGAAAGAAATTTAGTATAAACATTTAACGAGGAACTAATGATCTTTGAAACTCTAATTGTATTAAAGTCACTTCATTTTCTACACTCACGTCTATAAAATCAACCATGTACGAGAAAGTAGTTGCAGTTATAAATTAGCAACAGCACAAATAACTCATATTCAGCTCCAATGACTTAACAATCCCCATTTAATTTTGTTCAAATAAGATGTTTCCTTTAAAATGGATGATCCAGAACTGATGGGAGATTTTTCAATGTTGCAAATATTCCAACCTTCCACTTTGCTTTTGATCCAACATTTTTAACTCTGCCATTTATTTCTATGGCACGGTTAAGAATTGTTCTTGAAGTTTCAGCTTCTCATTGTATACAGGTAAAATATAAGATGCTAAAAAGAAAAATAAAAAAGGCTTTGGCTTTATTCCCCTGAGAAAATTAAAACAACAAAATTAGACAACCACAGTAACCACCCACATCTCGAAAGTCCCCAAAAAGATTGTCTAACAACTTACTGGCTAGTATTGGGTCACAAGATCACCACCTGGTACAAGAGATTATTGGGAAATGAGGAGTGAAAGTGAGAATGGATGTGGGCTGGGCAAATAGCAGTGTTGCCATGCAAAAAACAAACAAACAAACAGCACTTTTTTTTGTTATAAAGATATATTTTCAAGTATAAGAAGTGAATTTAATATATAGTTATTATATCTATTTTATTCATTATTTTAGGTTTCTTAATACTCTTAACTATTTTTTGTTAATGTTCATTTGATTTTTCTAGTACTGATTCCCCTAATATTAATATTTTCCTCCATATATAGCGTTACATCATCTGTAGCTCTTGTTTCATAAAGATAATTTCTGACTAATTTAGTCCACAAATATTGAGGAACACTATTTCTTCATTGTAAATTATGACTTTTAGCAGTAAAACAAACCTCTCACATTTGATGCTGATTAATTGAATCATACTTTTGCAAAATACCATGATGGGTATTCTTACATTTTTTCTTCTCCCTTATTTTGGGTATGTCTTTGACTACACTTTAATTTCAGCATTTCTGATTAATTTTAATTTATATCCATATTACAGATAATAGTTGCATCTTGCCTTGTCATCTAGATTAGGATTTTCTTATTTGTCAATGAAAGAAAGTCATTTTTATTTATATAATTGATATTTAATTTCCACCCCATCATATTATTTTATAATTAAATGTGTGTGTGAATACATTGTTTTTTGACAAAATGTATATTATCGTCTTTTAAAAATAAATTTATATTTCACATTCTTCATATTTTTGTTCCAGTTAGCTTTGCAATTATACCTTAAGACCCTAAGTTCCCTGTTTAAATTTTAACTAGTTTGTCATTTTTAAATGGTACACTTTAACTCTTACTTATTGCCTCATACAAAAAATTAATAAGATTATTCTTCCCTGTTTTCCTTTCCATCATCTTTTTTAAGGTTGCATTATTTTGTCAAACAGATCTATTTGTGCATTAGTCTTCTACCCTCATCGCCGTCTATTTTTAGTCTGAGGCATATTAATATATAAATGTTTTATACCCACCTACAGTTCTTTTACTAAGGTTTTTTCAGTCCTGTCTTGGTTGAATAAAGATTAACTTGTAGTAAATCCATGAAATTCTTATCGATACAGAAATCCCTAACCACTTGTATGTTTAAAACTTTTTCATAGCCTTAACATCTGAAGTTCAGGTTAGCTAGCTATAAAATATTTAGGCTTCATTTTCTTTTATTGGGTCTTGAAACAGCTGCTCTGTTGATGACTTGCTTTATATGCTGCATTGGAAAAGTCTGATGTCACCTTAAATATTTTACTCTTGTACTTTATTTGATGCTTTGTCTAAAAGCTTAAGGAATTTTTTATCTTGATGTAATGCATTTTTCTAGAATATATATTGGAGATTATTGTCTGGGGATAATATTCTCAGATGACTTTCAGATCCTTTCAATATTTAGATTTCTAAATTGAGTCTGTTTCTGGAAATCTTTTTTGGATTATAGTTTCAAACAATTAGCTTTGTTTCACCATTTAATTTTTGCTTCCCACTACCCTCCCAGGACCATTTATTATACAAATGTTATTCTGTTTTTGATTTTTTTTTACTAAATTTATGACCATTTTAACTCTCTATCTCATTCCACTCACTCTCTCTTTCTGTTTTACCTTTACCCAATACTCATAAAATATCAATTATTTATCTTCCTGTGATTTAGTTTTTATTTCTAAATTATTCATTATTCTCTTTCATTATATCCTGAGTTTAATAAACTTCCAATATTTCGTGCTTTGTTCATGTCTTTTTTAAGTTTAAAATAATTTTTGTTTCAATGTGCTTTTCATATCCATAAATACTTGTTTGAATATATTTTACTTAAAATGTCATCCCATATAGTTTTTCTACTTTGTGATAGACTTTGGCAAGAAATTTTCTTCAGATGCATGTTAATCACATATCATAATATTTGCAAGAAAGATGTGTAAATATTTTCAATTTTCCATGCACTATGAGAATTTGTGATGATTTAAAATATTTTTAGTTAGATATTATCTTTTTATCAGTGTAGCAGATTACAGATTCAAAAAAGTTTTCTTTTTGGTGGTAAAAGATTTTATTTCCTGTGATTTTTTTTAATTGTATTGTAAATTTTCTGTCATTTGTACTTTTACCCCATCACCACTGAAATGCTAATTGGTGCCCCTCTCTTTACATGTTTATTTATCCTAGTACCTAGGCCTTTCAAATTCTGTGGCAAATCATACATAATGACCTTCCCTTCAATGTTTTACAACAAGGGACCTACTGACATTTTAGACTGCATTTTTTTGTTTTTGTTTTTGTTTTCCTGTGGGGGACTTTCTTGTATATTGTAGAATATTTACCAGCCTCTCTGGTTTGTACCCACTAGATACCAATAGTAACCACTTGTCCAATGTGAAAAATAAAAATGCCTCCAGGCATTGCGAATTGTCCTCTGAAAGGAAAAATGTCCCAAGCTGAGAACCACTACTTATAAAAAGATTTTATGCTTAGGGTTAACTTATTCTTGAAAACTGAGATTTACCTAGATTTTCTTTTCATTCCCCCTAACGTTTATCTTGGACTGGCATTGCTTGTCACAAAAATTTGTAAGCTTGCCACAAAAATTTGTAATGGAACTGAGTAAAATAGGGAGTTCACTGGGATTTGATGGTTTTTTCTTTTCTTAATTATTTTGAAGTGTGGACGGTCTGTCTTTTCAGTTTGTGTGGAGATGGTACTTGCTATGTAGTTTTATTTACTCTGCTGAAAATTCTGCAATATTTGGAGAAAATATTAGACTTGTTGCATTTCTTCTGAATAAATATAAAAATAAAATTGTATATACACCATCAATGGAAAAAGCCTTATTCCCTGAAAAACTGATTATAGTTGATGAGTGACTTAGGGTTTTCAAAGAAAAGTTGTTTTAAAAAAATATATTGTTAGTAGTTTTCCATATATGAGTCTGGATATTGGAGCTTCATACACACTGTAGGAATAATGACAACTTTGTTAGAGTAGTACAATAATAAAAACATAAATTCATTATAGTGATATTGTGGCAGACTAATCCCATGACTGTAAAATTTCTCAAAATAAGATGATTTCTATTGCAAGGTTTCTGGGTTTTCTGAACTCTGAAAAAGGCTTGACCATTTAACATAGTATGATTCCTAGCAAGTTTCCTATTATCTTCCTTTATAGGTAAGATATTCATCCTTTTTTGATAGAACAGTTTCACTACTTTATAAATTACTTACTTAAGATTTACAAAGACATAAGAGTTTTTTCACTTCTCTTCTAAACCCAATCAGCCACCAAGTGTTTATCGACTAACTACATATATGTATAGTTAGAAAACAGGGTTAGAAAAGATCTTTAAATAATGTGTAGTCCAGGAGTTAAGACAAAAGCTATAGATTAAAAACAAGCCTAAAGCACATTACAATGAATAGTATAGAATAATTTAAATGTGTAAACAAGGCATCATGTTTCTTAAAAGAAAATGGATAATCAAAAGCAAAAAAGCAAAAAAGAAAAGTATATTAGAAAATCTGAATATAGATGTCATGAAATAAAAGTTACAAGTAAAATATGAGAACTATCTTAAAAGTGGTAATAATGTTAACACTTTTGTATTCTATTGATAGAATTATGTATATGCTATCCATACCAGACACAGTAACAAGAATTTAATTATCATAAATACCCTTATGAATACTACTATAAATATTTCCACTTATAGATAAGCAGATTATGTGCATTTCTCAGGTTCACACAAGTAGTAATTGATGCAGTGAAATGTTTAATTCATGGTATCTAACATCAAAACCCATATTTTGTAGAGCCATTCTAATTCATTTGTATCTTTGGTTTGCAAAGTAGTATCACCTTCAATAAATATTTGAAGGCTTGTGTGATATTTATCTTCTAATTAGAATAATGCTCCTCCAGGGAATACTCTTGTTATTTACTGTTTGGAGAATAAATAAGACATAATACTTTGTCCATCATAAACTATTTTTTATTAGAGCAGATATCATTCCTTAAAACCATGGGTTATAGATCTTAGGAAAATACAATTAAAGAAATATTATGGAATTTCTAAAACAGTTTCTGTATTTTTGAATCCATATTTCAGAATGTGGCTACTCACATCCCTACAGAATTATTTTATTTTTCAATTCAATACTAGCAGATATTTGGATCATTAACATTTTGTTTTATTCAATGATTATGAAGAAATAAGAATTAAAGTAATTTTAATAATAAAAAATTGCATTATCAGAGTTAATATGGCTATCTCAAATTTCTACACACAAAAAGAATAAATGCTATATTTACTTTTATTAAAAGAGCCATTATTTATTAGATTTTAATGAAAAATTCACTTTTTAACACATGATATCAATAAGAATTACATATATTTTGTATGTAAAAAAAATATAGTAATGGTCTTTATTCCAATTATTCCTTATAACATTGCACTGAGTTGTACTGTTCAATTTTTATTTATTTAAGTAATATTTCCTGTCACTTCACTGGGTTTGTATTTCTATTATTCTACTAGAAAGAAACATCACTTTACTAATGTACAATATCTAGCTGAATACAAAATGTATCTGCATGTTACATGCAATAAACAAGGTACCATACCTATTGAACGTACAATGTGTATTTCTCAGTTATCTGGTTGATGCCAAGCTCACTCAAGTTTACAAGTAGTAAAGTATGGATTGAGATTGATGTTGAGTGTGTGTCTGTGTATCTGTACATATTTAGCAAGTTGGTTTTACCATCCTAAATAGTCACCACTATACTCTATCAGCTGTGATTTGGCTCACACTATGGAATCAACTGACATTTTACATTTCAATTCATAGACTATAGAAAGTGCAGTAAGCCATAATATGAAATAAATCTCATAAATGTAACCTGTGAATTAAGATTTTATGTCATACATATGAAAATAAAGTTTATTTAACAGAAAATAGGCATCACAGACTTGTTTTCAAGTGTGACACCAAGATTTCCTAATGTTAACTTTAATATAATATTTTCAGTGGATCTCATACAGCCAAACACATATATTAAATAGTCAATAAAATTATAATTTGCTCCACTGCTTTTGTAGATAAAATATCATGACTTACTAAAAGGGTTTAGAGATCAGTAGGAGCTTATATTGTGAAATATAAAATAAAGTGAATAACTAGATAAACAAAATCCTTTCACAAGAGTGTACAAATTAATTTGAGAAGCATAGATTTTGAGACCGTTTGTTTTATTATTTTAAAATGACAGTGTGAAAATTGTCATTGTGAAGAATGAAATGCTGTATTTAATTATTTTAGTCCTTTCCAAAGCAGGGATAGAAGGCATGATGGAAATTGGAAACGGTGACAGATGAAGCTAAATAACTTGACACAGACACATAAGACTGCGACTTCTGGCTAAACAGGTTGAGATGTTAACACTTAGACACAATCTATTATTGTGTAAAATTGGACATGCTGCCAAGATATTATACTCCAGTTTCTTCAATTATGTTACTATATTAGGCTCCCAAGCTTATTTCAGCATCTTATTGTTTGATTTTTAAGATATGTTATCATTATATAATTCAATCTTTCAAAATCCCTGTTTTCTATAAATTAACATTGTATTCATATGTGGAACCACGTTCTTAAAAATGAGCCATATGAAAATATAGTACAATATATTAAAATGTAAAAATATTATTTAATGTGTTAGACATCATGTTAATAAACAGATATAAAATGTGTTTGTATATAATATAATTTATTCATTAATAATATCTAAAATATATTTACTTGTTAAAGTTGCATACTTAATATGTATGATATGTACACATGTAGCACAAAAAATATTTTGTATTGAGTATTATATTCATATTAAAATTTTAATATTTAGAAATATTAATAATGTCTAAAATTATATTTTAGATTAAAAATTATGTTTGAGACCTTTATGATAGGTCAATCCTTTATACAAAATATTTATATATTTAAATTAAGGTAAATGTTACCATAGTAAGCCAAATAATATTCCCTCCACCTCGACATATCCATATCCTAATTTCCAGAACCTGTGATTTTGTTACCTTAGATAGTAAATGGAACCTTGTAGATATGCTTAAATGAAGAATCTTGCAGTGGGGGAGATTATTTAGGTGATACAAATATAATTACAAAGGTACTTATCAGTGCACGCAAAATCAGACAAAGAGAATCAGACAAAGAGATGTGAGCCTGATGAGAGGAGGAGAATGAGAGTGAGAGTGAGAGAGGAGAAGAAGAGATTTGGAGATGTTGTGTTGTTTGCTTTGAAGATGATGGAAGGGATCATGAACCAAGGAATGCACGTGGCCTCTAGATGCTGTAAAAGGCAAGAAAATGGATTCTAACCTAGAGCCTCTAGAGGAAATACAGCCCTGCCAACACTTTGATTTTAGGCCTTCTGAACTTAGAACTGTAACATAATTTGTATTTTACACCACCAAATTTGCAGTAATTTGTTACAACACCTATAGGTAAATACAATTATATGTCTAAAGTCAGTTTTTTGAAAAGTCAAATGGAGTTGTGTAACTTGTCCAAGGTATCACAATTAATAGGTGATGAAAACAGAATTAGAACCTGTCTACTGTTCCCTTAAGCTTCCATGGATTCATAATTTTTAAGAAGTATTAACTCTTGTTTTTCTAAAACCTAGATCTTGGAACATACTAAAAAGAAAAAAAAAATGTTCAATAGCAATGATCTTTTTTAAAGGGCATTGCTATTTGTTTTTAATGCTATTGTAAATAAAATAATTTCCTTTGTTTTATTTTCAAATTGTTCATTCTTAGTGTATCGTATCAGAAATACTTTCTATATTTTGATTTTATAATCTGAAACTTGCTGAATTTGTTAGTTCTAATAGTGGTTTTTTTTTGTTGTTGTTGTTGTTGTTTTTTATGTGTGTAGGCTTCTTATGGTTTTCCATATACAGGATCATGCTAAATGTGAATAGGTATAGTTTTGCTCCTTATAAAAAAGAACAAATTGGCTGGGCATGGTGACTCACACCTGTAATTTCATCACTTTAGGAGGCTGAGGCAGCAGATCACATGAGGTCGGGAGTTCGAGACCAACCTGACCGATATAGTGAAACCCCATCTGTACTAAAAATACAAAAACTAGCCAGATGTGGTGCCACATGCCTGTAATCCCAGCTACTCGGGAGGCTGAGGCAGGAGAATTGCCTGAATCCATGAGGTTGACTTTGTCATAAAAAGCAAAACAAAACAAAATTAAAAAAAAACTATATTTCATTAATTGCAACTTCTTACATGACACACTATGACTATTAAGCATCTTGTATGAGTTATGCATTGTGCTAGGTGTACCTAACCTAATAAAGACCATATGCCTCCCCTGAAGAGTTTTCTCTTCTTGGATAATATTACATAGAAAAGTTTTTATGCAACAAAAAATAATAAACACAATTCTATAATTTTACTTTTGAAGAAACTTTAATTTTCCCAAATAAAAAGCCGTGCTAAATATATACACTTGTTGAGCTGGTTTATCATTTTAAGGTTTGCTTAAGTTATTGAAGCAAAACTAATTGTGTTTCTTCTATGTAAATAAGAAACTAAAATATTTATATGCATTTTCAATGTGTAATACAAGGCAATATTCTTTGAAAAAAATATAATTTATTGTAATTACACTTCCAACATATCTAGAAACATAAGAAGTTTTGCTAACAAATTATATGTAAGTCTGTTCATCATTTAGTCTTTAGACCTATTTTTATTTAGTTATTAAGTAAATGGAAAGATTAAAGTAGTTGAATTTTATTCCCATGGTTTTTCACATGCTGCTGTGCTTAGAATGTTTACTTAGACATAGAAATGCTACAATCATATTTTTAAGCAACTTTTCAACCAACAGAAGAAGAAAAAGAGGGGCAGTATTTCTTTCATTAAAATGTTTCCATTTTATTCATGTGACAAGAGTAAAAATATTAATAAATTTTGAAAACCTCATTTATAACAATGCTCCCAATTTATATCAGTGACACAGGCAAACATTACTCTTTCTTTTTTTTTTTTTTTTTTTTTTTTTTGAGACGGAGTCTCGCTCTGTCGCCCAGGCTGGAGTGCAGTGGCCGGATCTCAGCTCACTGCAAGCTCCGCCTCCCGGGTTCACGCCATTCTCCTGCCTCAGCCTCCAGAGTAGCTGGGACTACAGGCGCCCGCCACCTCACCCGGCTAGTTTTTTGTATTTTTTAGTAGAGACGGGGTTTCACCGTGTTACCCAGGATGGTCTCGATCTCCTGACCTTGTGATCCGCCCATCTCGGCCTCCCAAAGTGCTGGGATTACAGGCTTGAGCCACCGCGCCCGGCCCCAAACATTACTCTTTCTATATCTCACCTGTTTAATATTTTTTTCTGGTAAATTGATAAATATATCAAAAAGATTTACATTAAGATATGAGAAACAGAAATTAATGCCATCAATTGGAAGTTAGCTAAATATGTGAACAAATTATTGATAGTTGATTTTTCAATTATAGAGAAGATTTTCAAGGTAATTCTTAAATCATGTTGGGTCTCCTGTATAAAATAACTTATGTACTTACGTTTAAAAGAAACATTGTGGATAATTATAAATAGTAATGACCTTTCATTTTATAACATGTAAATAGGTATGTTCAATAATCTTTGTTGTTATGTATTTAGAAACTAGTCACTGAAAATATTATGTAAATTTATCTACTAAAGGAATTTGAGTTTTTCTAAAAGTTTTGGCTTAAATACACAATTTTTATTTTGAAAATATTTTGTTACCCTCTTAACTATCAGTCATGAAGAATGAAGGGATCAACAGGATTGAAAAATCACTTTCAATGTAATTTTTAATCTTACAAATTATAGGACTTATTACTTTAAGTGGTAATGAGAATTTAATCCTATAAAAATTATTTAAGGTCCCAAACCAGGTCATTCTGAAAACATATATATTTTGTTTCTGACAAAAATAGTTTGTGAAGGTGAATAAGATTATTTTCTTTTTTCTGCTATGTTACACAGCATTCTACACACACATAGGCGGAAAGTTGCCTACAGACTAAAATTCAGCCTTTGGTCATATTTCCACTGGACCCTACAATGCTTTAAATATGAGATATTTTGTATTAAAATATCCAAGCCTCTGTTTTATTTAAATTAATAAACTGTATTTTTTAAAGTAGTTTCAGTTTTATAGCAAAATTTAACAAAAGTACAGAGTTCTCATACACCCCCTGTCTGTACATACACACAATCTTCCCCACTATCCATATGCTGTACCACACTGGTATGTATATTACAATCAATTAACCTACATTGAAATATCTATAGTGGCAGGAGGCAGACAAATTCTTAGGCAGGAAGGGAGGGAGCGGGGCACTAAAACCCAAGCTTCAAGCCAAAGACAGCCTGAAGACTGAAAAGTAGGCTGCCAGTTCTGGGTAGAATTCACCACCCACAGTGAAAACGTCCTTGATGCTTTTTAGCCAATCAAATGGTGCTTTTTCCAGGCCTGCCCGTGGACCAATCAGCATGCACTTCCTCCTGCCCATAGACCAATCAGAATGCACGTCCTCCTGCCCATAGACCAATCAGAATCCACTTCCTCCATTCCAAGCCCATAAAACCCTGGACTCAGCCACAAGTTCGGGGCTCCCTGCCTGTTGTAGGAGTTACACACTTGGGGGATCCTCTTCACTGAGAGCTGCTCTATCAGGAAAACTCTTCCATGTCTTGCTCATTCTCCATTTGTCCACATAACTGCATTCTTCCTGGAGACAGGACAAGAACTTGGGATCCACCAAAAGGAGGACATGAAAAGGGCTGTAACACGTTCTTGGCCAGCTTGCTGAACTCTGGGTGGTAACATGCTCCTGTTTGCTTGACCAGAATTGAAGTGCAGCCACCCTTTGCAGGGCCCAGGCCATGGAATTTTCCAACCCAAAGCTTTAACACTATAGCCTTCCTGCTCCAGTGACACGAAGTGGTGGAGGGGAGCCCAGGAGCCACTGGACAGAGCAAAGCATGGGACTGAAGGAGCTGAAACATGTCCCTGCCCATTTGCAGAGCTGTGGGTGGTGAGAATGAGAGAGTTGAAGCACACCTACCAATCCTAGGAACTCTGCAGCTGTTGGCGTCTCCATGTTTTCTGGGACCACGGCATTCCCCTTTTCCTGACCTGATACTGGCACCTGCAGCAGAATCTGCTTGTGGTACGCCTAGTCCAGCTATTGCCTCGCCTGGAGCCAGTGCCTGTGACAGTGTCTGGAGCTGCCCACCCTGCCACAGCAGCTGGCATGCCTGGCTGTGTGCAGTGGCCCTGTACTCACTCGCTCACACATCCCCAATTCCTCTGCACCTCGCTAGCCCTTGGCAGGCATGGGATCCAGGCTGGTAGCGCAAGCAGAGCACAACCTGCCGGTCCCAGTAGGTCGAACGAGCCCATTGTGCATGAGGGAAACTCAGGCAGGGGCACTGACAACCGCAGAGGTTTCCAGCTGTCAAAGCAACACCTGAAGGATCCTGTGGCATCATCATAACCCAAAGTCCATAGTTTACATCACAGTTCACTCTTGGCATTATTTATGCTATGGGTTTTGACAAATATTTAGTAATGTGTATCCACAATCTACAGAAAAGTTTCACCTCCCCAGAAATCCTCTTTGCTCTTCCTATTCATCTCTTCCTCTCCCTTAATTCCTGGGAACTGCTTATCTTTTTACTCTCTTCATAGTTTTGCCTTTTCTAGAATGATATGGTTGAAATCATCCAGTACAAAGTCTTTTCAGATTGGCTTTTTTCTTTTAGTAGTTTGCATTTAAGATATTATTTTATGTCTTTTTATAGTTTGGTAGTTCATTTATTTTTTTCAGCACTGAATAGTATTCTATTGTCTGGATGTACCATAGTTTATCAACTTATCTACTAAAGAATATCTTGGTTGCTTGGTTGCTTTCAGATTTTGTCAATTATGATTAAAGCTGCTATCAATATTTACGTATAGTTTTTGTGTGGATATGTTTTCAATTCATTTGGGTAAATATTATAGAATGTGATAGCTACATCATATGGTATTAATATGTTTTATTTTTATAAGAAATACCAAACTCACTTCCAAAGTGGTTATACTATTCGGTATTCCCACCAGAAATAAATGAGACTTCCATCTCGTTCACATCCTTGCCATCATTTGGTGTTTTCAGTGTTTTGGATTTTGCCTCTTTCAACAGAAGTGTAGTGGTATCTAAGTATTATTTTAATGCTTAATTATCGAATGACACGTGATTTTTAACATTTTTTTCATTTTCATACTTGCCATTTATGTATTTTCATTGGTGAAATATGTGTACAGATCTTTTGCCCAGGTTTAAAATCAGTTTTTCTTAATTTTGAGTTACTGCATATATTTTGGATATGGTACCTTTATCAATATATGTTTGCAATTATATTATCCTAGTTTTTGTGACATATAGTCATATACAGAGCAACAGTTTTAAATTGTAATGAAGTCCAGGTTATCAATTTTTTTTCATGGATGATGCTGATTATGTTGTATCTAAAAAGTCATCACCATTTCCCAGGTTATCAAGGTTTTCTCCTATGTAATCTTCTAAGAGTTTTAGTTTTGGCTCTTACATTTGTGTCTATAATCTATTTTGAGTTAATTGTTGTAAAGATTGTGTGATCTGTGTAGATTATTTGTTTGCATGTAATGTCTAAGATCCATTGTTTTATCACTGGTTGAAAAGACTATCTCTGCTTCATTGCATTGCTTTTGTTTTTTGTCAAAGATCAATTAGTTGACTATAAGTATGTGGGTCTCCTTCTGAACTCTTTATTCTAATGTATTAATCTATTTGTCTATTTCATCATTGTCACATGTCTTGATTATTGTAACTTTATAGTTTGTCTTTAAGTTAGAGAGAGTCAGTCCTCTAATATTTTTCTTTTCCTTCAGTATTGACTTGTTAGTCTGGGTATTTTATCTTCACATATAATCTGGAATTGGTTGGTTGATATGCACAAAAGAACCTGCTGGAATTTTGATGAGAATTATATTAAATCTATATATTGAGATAGGAAAACTGACATCTTGGTAATGTTTTGCTTTCCTACCCATGAACATAGAGTATTTCTCCACTTATTTACTTTTTTCTTGTTATCTTTCATCAGCATTTTATATTTGTCCTCATATAATTTTGAACATATTTGCTTTATACCTAAGTATTTCATTTTTGAGGTGCTAATTTAAATGGTAATGTCTTTTTAAATTTAAATTTCATTTTTAATTACTGATATACAGAAAAGCAGCTGGCTTTTGTGTATAATCTTATATCCCACAAACTTGCTATAATTACTAACTAGTTCCAGGAGTTTTCATTTACTTGCAAATTTAAAAAAAAATACAAAAGTAACCATGTAGTCTGTAAAAAAAAATTTCTTCTTTTCTGTACTGTGTACTATTTATGTTTTTGTCTTTTTTTATGTTTTGGTCTTTTGTTATTGCTTTAGCTGGGACTTTCAAGATGATATCGAAAAGTAGTGGTGAGAGGAGACATCCTTACCTTATTCCTTAGTAAAAAAGCATTGGTTGAATTTCTCCTTATTAAATATGATATTAGTTGGTGATTAATCTAGTTGAGAAAGTTTCCCTTTATTCCAAGCTTACTGAGGGTTTTTATTATTAATGGGTTTAAAATTGTGTGAATTAAAAAATATATATCTAATGATATGGTCATATGATTCTTGTTTATGAGCCTGTGGATGTGATGGGTTACATTAACTGTTTTTCTGTCGTTGAACCAGCCTTGCATTCTTGGCAAAAATTCGACTTGTTCATGATATATCATGCTATTTATACCTTGCTTGATTCAATTTGCTAATAGTTTTATTGGAGATGTTTGCATTCATGTTTATGAGAGCTATTGGTGTGTAATTATCTTTCTATGTAATGTTATCATCTGGATTTGGTATTATAGTAATGCTGGTCTCATAGAATTAATTGGGAAGCCTCTCTTTGTATCTTCTGGAAGAGATTATAAATAATTGGTGCAATTATTTCTTTTAATATTTGATAAAATTTACCAGTGAACTTATCCTGGTATGGTGCTTTTTGTTTAAGAAGAATATTCATTATTGACTCAATTTATTTAATATATATATAGAGAGATATACAGATATAGACAATCTATGTAGATTGTTTTTCTTGTGTGAACTTTTCCTTTAATTACTTCGAATAACTCTTATCTGTTAGATCAATTTAGAATAAGAAACCTGAAACTTTTTATCTTTATTTATTTATTCTCCAACATTCTTCTTTTCTGTATGTAGAGCTCAGTTTCTGACCTACGCCATTTTCCATCTCTGTAGAAGAACTTCTTTTTCTTTCTTTTTTTTTTTTTTTTTTTTTTTTGAGATGGAGTTTCACTCTTGTTGCCTAGGTTGGAGTGCAATTGTGTAATCTCATCTCACTGCAACCTCCACCTCCCAGGTTCAAGCGATTCTCATGCCTCAGCCTCCCGAGTAGCTGGGATTACAGGCATGCACCATCACACCCAGCTAATTTTGTATTTTTAGTAGAGACAGGGTTTCTCCATGTTGGTCAGGCTGGTCTGGAACTCCTGACCTCAGGTGATCTGCATGCCTCACCCAAGAACTTCTTTTAACAATTTTTTTGCAAGGCAGGTGTACTGGCCACAAATTTCCTCAATATAGTGTGCCAGAGAAAGTTTTTATTATTTTTTCAATTTTGAAGAATAGTTTTGCTAGGTACAGAAATTTTGGTTTATATTTTTTTATCTCTCAGTGTAGTGGATATTTCAGTCCCCTATTTTCTTGCTTGCATAGTTTCTGAGGAGAATGAGGTGTTAACCTTACATTGGCCCTTATATAGATAATTGTGGACCTTGTTTCCTCCCTCTGGCTTCTTTCAAGATTCTTTATCTGTGATTTTCTGAAGTTTTAATATGATATGTCTAGATACATGTGTTCTTTTTTTTTTTTCCTCTCTCTTTTTTGTCACTTACTCTGCTTTTTGGTTTGGTATTCTTTGAGTTTTTGTTTGCTTGTTTGTTTTTTGTTTGTTTGTTTGTTTTTTGAGACAGAATCTAATTCTGTTGCCCAGGCTGGAGTGCAGTGGCATGATCCCAGCTCACTGCAACCTCCGCCGCCTGGGTTCCAGTGATCCTCCACCTGAGCCTCCTTAGTAGCTGGAATTGCAGGCATGAACTGCCTTGCCTGGCTACTTTTTGTGTTTTTAGTAGAGAGAGGGTTTTACCATGTTGGCCAGGCTGGTCTCAACTCCTAACCTCAAGTGAACAGCCCTCCTCAGTCTCTGAAAGTGCTAGGATTACAGGCATATGACATCGTGTCTGGTCTCTTTGAGTTTTCTGTATCTATAGTTTGGTGCTTGATAAATTTTGGGAAATTTGCTGACACTGTTGCTTTAAATATTGCTTTAATCCTCCCTCCACCTTCTGGCATATAATTAGGCATAAATTATATTTTTTGTATTTGTTTCATATTTTTTGTAAATTCTGTTCTGGTTTTTGTTTCTGTATTGTTTTGATTTTGCCATTTTTTTTCTCTTTACTTTTTAGTTTTGGAAGTAGGCAATGTCGTATCTTCAAACTCACAAATATTTTCCTCTGGGGAGTCTTGTCTACTAATGAGCTCATGCAAGGTATTCTTTAGTTTTGTTACAATGTTTTCTATTACTTTCATTTTTTTCTTAGACTATCCATCTCCCTGCTTACATTGTGCATATATGCTTTCATGCCTTCTACTTTTTCTAATAAAGCCCTTGAATATTTATTTTAAATTTCTTGTCTAATTCCACATTCCTGCCATTGCTGACTCTGGTTCTGGTGTGTATTCGTACTCTTTAAGCTGGTAGTTTTTGCATTTTTAATATATTCTGAAACTTTTTGTTGAAAGGTTGGTTGTCGTGATGTACTGTGTAGATGAAACTAGGGTAAGTAGGCTTTTAGTATTATAATGGTAAGGGTTGGGGGGTGATGCACATTGGATAAGCGGAGTGGGTCACATAAGACTATAAAGACATGTTTTAGTCTTATGACTATATCACCCTTTGGTAATCTGTGCCTCTGGATTGTGAACTTTACCTGTGCTTCTCAGTATTTATTTTACCCCTTAGGTGGGATAGGATGACTATAAGGGGATGAAGCTGGGTATTTCCTTCCTCTAAATGTTTAGGCACTGGTAAAACCCCAGCAGGTTAGGCTCTGGTAAAATCTTTTTGTTTGTTTGTTCATTTAGTTTAATTTTGTTTTTCTCTGACAGCAGGCTTGTTAAGAGAAAGGTGTTCTGGCATAGTGCAAAATGCGTTTTCTCACTCCGTTCTGGAAGCTACAGTTAAGTTTTCTCTTATATTCACTGTGAGGACCGGTAGAGTAGTATTAGCAAACTATAGTCTATTTTCATAAATTGTACTGAGACATAATAATGATTATTTGTATATTGTCTGGGCTGTTACATGCTTCAACAGCAGAGCTGGAGAGTTATGACTGAAACTGTATGGCTTACAAAACTGAAATATTTACTATTTTGTCCTTCAAGTAAGAATGTGCTGAACCTCAATCTAGACCTTATATTTTAAATGACTGTTGAATATTTTAAAAATCTTTTGTCTATCTAGAATTATGTGGAAATTTATTTGATCTGCATTTTCAAATTTATTGATAAAAATGTTGTTCATATCTTCTTTATCTCTGTTTATTTTCAGTAGGACCTGTAGTAATATCCATTAAAAATGTGAGTATTGTCTCTCTTATTTTTCTCAACTAGTTTTGTCAGGTATTTACGTAATTTATTAGTGTTTTCAAAGAACCAAATTTGTCTTTCTTATTTCTATTTATTTTCTTTCTCCTATTTCATTCTTTTCTGCTATTAGAATACTTTTTTACTGTCTACTATTTTCTTTGCCTTTGCTTTGTTTCAAAACTTCTAAAAATAGTATTTAAATGAATAATTTGCATCTATTTTTATCTTTAATATATACATTTAAGACTCTCCATATAACTCTGATTACGTATGCACCAAGAAATTTTTCTGTATTACAAAATATTTATCAGATTAAATATTTATTTCAATTGTGAGTTATCTTTTGACCCATAAGTTATTTAGAGTTATATTGCTTAATTTCTAAACCTTTAGATACTTTTCCAGTGTCTCATTTTCAGTAAATGCCAGCTATAATTAAATATGCTGTTTCAATCTTCTGTAACCATACTGATATTTTGTCCCATTTTTCAATAAGTTACTAGATGAAGTGTATTTAAATCTCTGACAATAAGTATGATTTTATTTTTGGGGGGTGGTGGGTAGCTTTATATTTTACTATTTGTTTTTTTGATTTATACTAAGTTAGAGGTGTTTTTGTTGTTGTTATTGTTTTGTTTTGTTTTGTTGACAGATTCTAGCTCTGTTGCCAGGCTGGAGTGCAGTGGCACGATCTCACTGCAATCACCACCTCCTGGGTTCAAGTGATTCCCCTGCTTCAGCCTCCTGAGTAGCTGGGACTACAGGCACGCACCAGCACATCCAGCTAATTTTTTTGTGTTTTTGTACAGACAGGATTTCACCATGTTGGCCAAGATGGTCTCGCTTTCCTGACCTTATGATCCTCCTGCCTCAGCCTCCCAAAGTGCTGGGATTACAGGCATGAGCCACTGCGCCCGGCCCAGTAACAGTTTTCATATCTTCCTATGTATTAGCCCCCTAATCACTCTAAAATATACCTCTCTATCTCTAATAATGACTACATGATATCAACTATAGTTCCACCAGCTCATGCTTGATAAAAATAGGGGTGACTTATCTTTTTTATTTCTTTACTTTCAATTTTTAAAATATATTTAAGTTGTGTTTCTTTTAAGCAGCAGACAGTGACATTTTGTTGTATTTTTAAGTTAGACAAAATTTGCTTTATAACTGTTGTTTTATATTATTTTAACCTAATAACATTATTGAAATATGTGGTTTAAATTACTAACTTGAAATTCATTTTCTAGTTGTCTCATCCATTCTTTATTTCTTTTTGCATCACTGTCTTCCATTCTTTTCATTCAATTTACCATATTTTCTTGTTTCATTACTCTTCTACAGTAACTTTTTAGCTATGTATTATTTGACTTAGTAGTTCAACTACAGATTACAACATTTTCCTCTGATTATTTAAAGCAGAGTATAAATTAATACTTATGTTATATTCTTTTCAGTGTTAAGATCCTAGAAAACTAATTCAATATGCAACCTTAGTGAATTTGTGTTATTTTTTGTCATGTATTTTAATTCTGTATATTTTAAAATCCACATGACATTATTATTGTTATTTTATATTGTTAACTTTCATTTATATTTACCTACATGTTTACCAATTTATTTAGATTTTCATTCATTTTTGCATCTTTTTATTTCTATTTGGGCATATAATCTTTCTGCCAAAAGTCTTTGCGCTATGTTTTCTCTGGTGTAGGTGTTTAGGTGACAAATTTGGTCAGATTATTTTGGTACTAAAATGTCTGTATTGTGCCTTCAGTTTTGAACGACACTGTCACTAGATTTTTTATTTTCATTCTCTCTGGTCCTTGCCTTCTCCATTCCTGGGTCTCCTGATAATTCTTTACTTTAAAATATTACTTTCTTTGCATTTATTCTGCTTAGATTTTGTTTATTGAATATATGGCTTGAAGTCTTAATTAATTTGGGAAACTTATCTGTCTTTTCATCTATTTCTTCTGCATCATTTTCTATCTTCCTTTCTTCTATATCTCCCACAGTATGTTAGAAATTTCATGGTATCCCATATGTAACTCCTGCTCTTTTACTCAGTTTATTTCCTTCCCTTTCTCTTTTAATTAAAATATTTTGCAATGACCTATCTTTATTTACTAATCTTCTCCTCTTCTGTGTCTAATCTTTTGTTAAACCCCTATTTTTAGGTCTTATTTTTAGTTATTGCATATTTCAGTTTTAACATTTCCATTTGATTTTTGTCAAAACAATACTTCCTCTTTGAAATCTTTTAAATCTTTCATGTGGTCTTCAATTTCTTGAGAAAATAAATATTTTAATTTCTTATAAGAATATTGACCTTCTGCCTCTGTTGCAATTTTGGAGATTTCATCTTGTTTCTTCTTATTCTAATCAATTTTTAACTAAATGCTGGATACATTATTTAAAAATTGCAGAGATAATTTGAGACTTCTCCAGGGATGATTTGCCTTTGCTCCTACAAGGCAGTTAGAAAGTCATTGAGAGTTTAGAAAGCAATGCTATGGAGCTGAATTGAGAGAGACATTCTGGTAAATCTGTTATGAGAGGACATCACTGGAAAGTGTTGTTTCTATTGTTGTTCTCTAACATCTTCCTGGTTAGTGTTATCTAATATCTTCTCATGTTATAACACCTTCATCGTCTTGGTGGTGAAATTGTTGGCACTGGACTGATAAAAACAAAGCATTGTATAATCCCTGTAGAAGGTAAATGGGCAGTATTACGTAAGAATACCTAAATTCTTGTCTTTAAAATCCTACATTATACTATCTGGAATAGAGCTGTTTTCACAACAAGAGGTAGTTTACAATTTAGTAAACAATGGCTTCTCTTCACCACCCCAGTTGTTGAGAATGTGTGATGCCTGAAAAAAAATCATTTTTTAGTTAAAGAATGTAAAATAATACTGTTATTTTTGTTGATGAACACAGTGTCAAATATTACTATGTCTGCCATATTATGTGGTATTATGAAGGATTGTAAAATAAAATTAAATAAAAACCAAATAAATATTTTATTGTTTACAAATAGTCGTTTTGTATATTTTGTTTAGAGTTTATAATTGCTATGAGCAGAAATTTTGCATGCACACAAACTACTCTGTTTTTAATTGAACTGTTTTGCCATATTCATAAAAATATTCTCACAAAACGTCAAAATCTAGGAGGCTACAGTAGGGAAAACATACTAGGTTCTTCTAGTTCCTTTTGTTGTTGATAAATCAATCATCCATCTAATTTGAATTGTTTTGAAAATACTCTCTTTCCTTTGGTTTTTGTTTATAAGAGGTTCTCTTTGGTTTTTGTTTTCTTTCATTTTTATTATTATATGTTAAGTCACAGATTCATTTATCTTGATTACTTTTGTGTTTATAGAACTGAGAATTTTTCATTAATTCTGACAAATTCTGTCAGTCATTACTGCTTTGATAATTTTCTCTTTTATAATTCTCCAGGTATCCCTTTGGAAACTTCATCAAATAAAAGTTACATATTTTTATTCTCCTTGATACACACCTTAATCTTTCATATTTCCTATTTTTGTTTTTCTGAATTGCATTCTAGTTTATTGCTTCAAATCTATTATATAACTGACCAACCCGATACATTTTCAGCTTGATCTAATATGTGGTTTAACTAACTTAATATTTTTTTAAATTTAGTCATTAATTTTTTAACTTTTAAAATTTCTAAATTTTCAAATCTTAATTTTCATAGATTCCTCTTCCTTTCTCATATATTTAACTTATATTTCATGTCATTAACTGAATAAAACCTTTCTGTGTCTCACAATTTCAGTATTGGAAGTGTTTTTGGTTCTTGATTCAGCTCACATTTGTTTCGTGTAGTTAAGCCTCAGGATGCCTCTTTCTTTGTGCATTTGTGATATTTCACTAAATTATTATTAATTCATGGCAATGTTTACAGCTGAAGTCAAATTTTATCATACCGAAAGTATTTACCTTTCTATCTGCCAGACAAATGAAAACAGAAGATAATCTGGATCCTGTTAAATTAAAATTACCTGCTTGAATTCTCCCATTCTACCTCCTACCTATTCTGAAGTTCTTTGAATTTCAGGTGAAATGTCTATGAAGTCCAGTTCATGAGCATGGATTTTTACTGGAGAATTATCCCCATAAACCCAGTTTCAAAATCTACATTAGCAAGTTGCTTTCCTGTTGATACTTTATTTTTCACCTCTTAAGATGGAGGCATATCTTTTCTGGATTTCCTTTCTTCATTGTGGGAAGCAATGTGAGCCCTCTTACTTGGTCTAGATACTAGAATTTATCACATAAGTCTCAGAAATCCATGATCTCAATATCGTAAAATTTCATCAATATAAATTTTTTGCATTTTACCAATTTTCAAGGCTTTCAATTTTATCAATTTTTGGCTTTTTATATTCATTGTAAGTCAGTGATAAAAAATTTTTAAAAAATGACTTTATTAATTGTGATTGACAGATTTGTTCTGAAAATCCAGGATAATCCATAATAGGAGATAGAAATCATATGTTTTCTATTTCTCTTCTTTTATAGCTCAAACAGATATACATATTGGGTATAAAGTTCCATGTATGTGTAAGGATGCATGTGGATATATGTGTGTTTACACATAATTATTGACTTACAAACATATTCACAGTATATTTTAACTAAGTCTTCTGATGACAGAAATATAATAAGATATTGCTTTCTATTAAATGTTATAGATGTATTGCAAGAGGAAAAATACAACAATATACATGATGAATAATTTTTCAGGGAAAACGTATAATTTGGTTCCTATTTCAAAGAAGACAACATGTTTGACAAACTATTAGAAATACGAACACATTATAAAAACCATAAAACAGAAACGTTTTTGTACTGTGCTGAATATTTATTAGATTTGAAATCAAATAGTATTCACTGAATGTATCAAAAAAAATGAAACTTGATATGGTTTTAGAATACTCAACAGACTTACTTAGTAGCAAAACTTTTATTTCCTCATTACCGTATAACTACAAAAGAAAATTAGACCCAACAGAAAGCTTACAAAAGAAGTGATTTTTTTGATAAAAGTGTGTCCACATAGAATAAGAATAAAAATAGACCAATAACTATAGACACTATTCATACTATTACGCAAATGTTAAATGTGAGCAGCTGGTAGAGTGGAGAAATTATCACGCCTGGTAGTTAATAGTCATGTTGTTGTATAAACACCTTTCTTAATGTGGAAAAGTAATTTTCTGAAATCAAATGCTTCAATCAACCTTCATAATATTGTGGCATGTTTCTGTAAGCTAAGAGAGTATTGTTTTTCTCTATAACCTATTTAGACCATAAGATAAATTAATGTGCTTCTATAAACATTCAGAAAAAGTTTCCTAGCCATTAAAAAATTCATGCTCTCATACAATTATACAGATAGTTCGAAAATATAACATTGGAAACAAAATAATTTCGTAAGAATATATATGGTTTGAATTTTAAAACTCACAGAAGCAACAGTAATGCAATTGAAAACATGACACTTGTTGGAGATTTGTGAAAAGGTAATGCATTAGTCCATTGTCACACTGCTATAAAGAACTACCTGCGCCAGGCACAGTGGCTCATACCTATAATCCCAGCACTTTGGGAGGCCGAAGCGAGCAGATCACCTGAGATCGGGAGTTCAAGGCCAGCGTGGCCAACAAGGCCAAACCCTGTCTCTACTAAAACTACAAAAATTAGCTGGGCATGGTGGAGGCAGGAGAATAGCTTGAACCCAGAAGGTGGAGGTTGCAGTGAGCCGAGATTGTACCATTGTACCCTAGCCTGGGCGACAGAGGGAGACTCTGCCTCAAAAAAAACAAAAAACAAAAAACAAAACAAACAAACAGTAAAACTACCTGACTGAGACTGGGTAATTTATGACGAAAAGGAGGCTTAATTGACTCACAGTTCCACAAACTGTACAGAAGTTATGGCTAGGGAGGCCTCAGGAAACTTACAATCATGGCAGAAGATGAAGGAGAAGCAAGACAAGTTTTCACATGGTGGCAGGAGACAGAGAGCAAAAGGGGAAGTGCTATATACCTTTCAATCAGACCTCATGAGAACTCACTTGCTATCATGAGAACAGTAAGGGGGAAATCTGCCCCCATGTTTCAATCACCTCCCACCAGGCCCTACCTCAAGCAATCAGGATCATAATTAAACATGAGATCTGAGTAGGGACGCAGAGCCAAACCATATCATGTAATAAGAAAAAATTGTCAATTATCAATGTCTCATAAACTCCTAGACTCTGTGGTAGAGATTTTAAATACGTTATCTAATTGAACTCGTCAATAGTGCTGTAAGTAGATATTATGATCTTTAGTTTAGATATTAGAAAAGGCAGTTTTACAATATAAATGCCTTGCACAAAGCTACAGAGCTATAAAAGGGCATGCAATGATTTCTAGATAATAATCTGTCAAGCCAGGTCATCAATCTTGGCCATTTTATCAATTGAATGGTAAACTCATTTTAAGATTGCATGGAAGACATTTTAAGTGTACTTTAAAATATACATAATTTATTTAAGGTGATTATAGAAATAGTCAAATAAGTAATTAAAAAAAAAAAAAATAGCGGCACTGGCCGGGCGCGGTGGCTCACGCCTGTAATCCCAGCACTTTGGGAGGCTGAGGCGGGCGGATCACAAGGTCAGGAGATTGAGACTAGGTGAAACCCCGTCTCTACTAAAAATACAAAAAATTAGCCTGGTGTGGTGGCGGGCGCCTGTAGTCTCAGCTGCTCCGGAGGCTGAGGCAGGAGAATGGCGTGAACCCGGGAGGCGGAGCTTGCAGTGAGCCCAGATCGTGCCACTGCACTCCAGCCTGGGAGACAGAGCGAGACACCATCTCAAAATAATAATAATAATAATAATAATAATAATAATTAATTAAAAATTTAAAAATGGCACTAGTTTAAGTTTCTAGAAAATAGACAATACTTTATTTGACTCTTGCCATTCTCAAAAACAGTAACTCTTACAAACACTTGTATTTAACAGTGATGATGCTGGTGTTAATATCAGTGATATTACTAACAGCATTCCCTAACAAGACTGAGAAGCAAAATTAATCTCAGTAAGTACTATTTGATTTAAATTGAATAGTGAAAATTTGAATACACCATTTTTTTCTTCTAAATTTTAGTAAACCACAATAAGAAATACAAGAAGACAAAGATGAAACACAGAAACATATGGGATATGGAAACCAAGGTTCCTTCTCAGAAATGCCATAAAAATAATTTTATGCATAAAAGTTACATTGCAGGGTTTGGGTAAAAGTAGATCAGATCAAAACATCAAAACAAACAAACAAACAAAAAATCCTCCAACTCCAGCCTGGCAGCAAGAGCAAAACTCTGTCATAAAATAAAATAAAACTTCAAGAGGTATGTATTTGAGTAAAAAAAAGAAAGAAAGAATTCAATGTCATCAATTGTGTGATTGTGAGAATGGATATTTCATTCATGCAATCACTATCACGCTTCTATTATGTGTTTGTCTAGAGCTTAGAGATTAAGCAGTGAAAAAGAATAGTATCTGCACTTATAAAATTTATCTTCTAATGAGGGGAGAAATTGATCACAATATGCATGTAGATAAATATAAAATCTGTTCAATGGTGATAAAGGCGTAAGTGAAGCTGTAAATCAAAGTAAAAAAAATGAGGGAGTTGTCATTATAAATAAAATGGTCAACAAACACTTTATTCATAGTTTAATATATGAGTCAAACAAAGCAAGAGTAATGGGGGAGTGAATTTGTTGAATATTCCAGGCAGAAGGGCAAACAACTATAAAGGTCCCAATGTGGGAGTTGGCATGTGTATTTAAACGGAAAAATGAGGTACATGCGGCTAGAGTGAAAAAAATGGCGGAAGGAGAGGAAAAGATATCAGAGAAGTAGCAGGGCGCAGCTAATGTAAGTCACTTAGAACAATGTAAAGTCTTTCACTTTTATTATGAACAAGACAGAAGGCCAAAAGTAGAGTTCAAACTGAATGACATATCCTGCCTCTTTTTAAAAAGAAATGCTCTGAATGTTGTATTCTGACTAGTCTGTGAGCATAGATAGCAGACACACGTATGTGAGACCATTTGGGAATCATGAGATAATCCAGGCTAGAGAAGAATTAAAAGGCAAGGAGTTGATTCATATCAGAAATGGATAAATTTCAAATATATTGTGAAAGTAAAGTCAGAAAGATTTATAGATTGATTCCAGGTATGATAGTGGTAAGTGGGAACCTAAAAAATTACTCCAAAAATTTGGCCTTATCAAATGGGAGATAATATTGAGATTATAGGAAAAAGATACATTTCTCACAAAAAAAGAAAGAGTTAAATATTTTAAGATAAATACAAATGCATTCAAGAAGTAATGGTCCAATAAAAAAGCAAAGCGAAAGTTAACATGAGTTTTAATAATGCTTGGAGTTTTAAAAAAAGAACATTTTGACCTTACAGTTATATTCTTTCAATAGAATAGTAATATAATGATAGTGTATTATTTGACAAATTAATACTCTATACAAATGTGTGTTTATACACCCACACACTAATGTAAATAGCATTTGTTGTTTCTCAAATAAACACATAATACTAAAGAATTACCTATGGTTGCAGAAGAGAATGTATTATTTTGCTAAATGTATTTTATTTGAAATGTTTTATTACATGTGTCAACTTTAACAATAAATTTAAATGTACAGTTATAGAAACAGGTGAAAGTTTAAGAGGTGAAAGAATTTGATGTGAAAAAAAAAATGGATCAAAGATCTAAATGTGAAATTGAAAATTATAAAACCCTTGGAAGAAAATACAGGCATAAAATCCGTTGGGGCTTTTATGACTTTAGATTAAATCATTTCTTATATATAAAAACTAAAACAACTGACAAAAGAAAAACACAGATAAACTAGATTTCATCAAAATTAGAAACTTGTGTTTCAATATAGACCATCGAGAAAGTAAAAAACAACTGTCAGAATGGAAGAAAAGAATTATTACAAGTCGTCAATAAAAAGACAGATAACCTAATTAAAAAATGGTCAAATTATTTGAATAGTCATCTCTCCAAAGAAGATGTACACATGGGAAATAAGCATATGAAAATATATTCAATATCATTACTCTTTAAGGAAATAGAAATCAAAACCACAATGAGATACCACTTCACACCCCTTAGTACGGCAAGAATAAAAATGACAGACAATATCAAGAGTTAGTAAAAATATGGAGAAATGGGAACACTCATATTTTGCTGGGGAAGATTTAAAATGGTACCAGCCACTTTAGAAAACAGTTTTGCAGTTCCTCAAATAGTTAAACATAGAGTTACTACATGTCTCAGCAATTCTACTTTTAGATACACACCCAAGAGAATTGAAAGTGCTTATACATGAATTACTTAGCAGCATTTTTTATAATAGCTGGATAGTGGAAAAACCCAGCCTCCTGTCAATTGATAAATGGATAAATGCAATGTGCTATATCCCCACAATGTAACATTATTCAACCATTCAAAGGAATGAAGTATTGATGATACAACGTGGATGAAGCTGTGAAAGAAGTACTTAAAAAAAGCCACACACACAATGTCACCTATTTTATCACTTCATTTATATGAAATGTCCAGAGAAAGCAAATATTGAGAGAAAGAAAGCAGATTAGTGGTGTTCACAGGCTAGAGGTAGAGGGAATAAGGAGTGACTTCTAATGAGTACAGCATTTCTCTTATGGGTGAAGAACATATCCTGAAATTAAATGGCAGTGATGGAAGCACAATTCTGTAAGTATACGTAAAACATCTAGATTTTACACCTTAAAATAGTGAATTTTAAGCATGTGAATTATATATCAATAAAAATAAAAGTAAAAAACATTAAAAACTTTTGTAAATTTTGAAATGTATGACTCATTTTACAAAATGTGAATGGTAAAAATGAATCAAGATGTTAGATGTAAACTTACGTAAAGAAATAGGATAGAAGCAGTTTTTTAACTGACAAAGCTGGATGTAATCAATAATTCTATGTTGAAAATTCATGCAGTTCTTACCATACGTATAGCTCTAAGAAATTCTTCAAACTATGATTTTTGGTTTGGTCATCAGAGATATGAAACATTACCTTTATCCACAGAAAAGCTATAGCACTGAAAATTCTCAGGCAAGAGAAAATGCTTCAGAAAAGTATTTTGTCTGGCTGATTATGGTTGATATGGGTCTAAAGCTCAATTCAGCATACAAATATGTAGTATGTACTAAAATGATCAAATCAAAGCCACTCCTTGAGCCAAAACCCTCCAGGGTTTCCTTTTTCTTTAAATACCACTTTCTTTAAATCCACTTGTTTAAGTGGATTCACAGCAAAAGCTGAAGCCATTCACTTGAGTTTTGAAGGTCACAAGTGACTGGAGTTAACCATCTTCATCTTCTTCCCAGGCAATCACATCATGGTTTTTACATATCATTTTGCTACAAACTACCCCTTGGAGCCTACCTCCAAATGGACACTATTCCCTCGTTAATATTTGTCTCAATCCTCCTGGGACCCAAGGTACATTATTCTAAGAAATTGCTTACCAGGTTCTTCCCTGTCCACTGGACCACCAGCTTGGGCCTACAGATTTCTCATGTTAACAAACATATAGTCATGTAATCTCATTCTATACACACTCTGGGTCCCTAGGTCTCTCAGAGACCCCTTCTATAGTCTTCTCTTTCTCTCTCAGTCACTTTCTCTCTCTCCTTCAGCCTTCCCCCTCCTTTGCTCCATCCCTTGCTTAATCGACTTTGAAAAACTGTGTATTCAGAAAGCTAGGATGCTATTTGGTGGTAACATTGTTCTTTTTTTTTTTTAACCTCCCAAAATCTCATGAGTAAAGTATATGGCCCAAATTATTGAAATATCTCCTTAGAAGTGTGATATTTAGTGTCTTTTTTGCCATAGCTATGAGTCATAATCACCAGTCAACATCCTTTACATCAGTTCCTACATTGGCATATCATGTTTTTGTTTATGTGTATGATATGTGGCTTAGTAACTTATCAATTAATTACTAATTTTACTAGATCAGTGAGCATCTGTTGATTCTAGAGTTTCCCCACTGCAAAAAAAAGTGCTAATATAAGCTTAGCTACCTGAACAAGCAGTCAATGAAAGGCTACCTTCCACTAGAGAAGTGGCACATGTGCACTCAATGCATCTGGAGAAAAAGCCATATGAAAAAATGATATGTGGGCTGTATTTTGGTTAGAGAAATATTAAGGGTTATTGGTTAGTCCCTTGTATGGGAGTTTTATGACAAATGAAATAAATTGCTATTGATAAAAGAAAAATTTTAAAGCAATATTCAGATTCTTGAATGTGAATTATTTTAAAATATGTTTTTGTCTGAATAGAACTTAGCATTTAGTAAGTCTAAATTTCAATGAAATGTAAGATAATATATTTATATGCCAAATATACATAATTATTAAAATAAAGCAGAAAAGTTAAGAATCACTTATTGGATAGCAAGCATATTCTTACTTGGGAATCTTCATTTCTGCTGCAGAACAAATATCATAGCACAGCTTTTTGGAAATGATCTAACAATGACTGAAGTTTCTTAATGTAAGTTACAGAATACAACTTTGAAAAAGAATCATATTTTGAGGAGAAAGTATTTGTTTTTGCTCGCAGAGGATACAAGATTACTGATTTTATTTCAGTAACTTTAAGTCCCTTTGAGTAGGCAAAAAGGTAGAAAATAAGCAAATAGAGTTGAAATTATGTATTTCAGAACTGAATTACCGTGAAGGCACCTGTTGACATTGGACCTACAGGTTTGAATTCCACTTTCTAATGTCTACAAGTACACACACACAAACTTTCAATAAGACATTTTGGTTGTGAATTCCTGTATAGTTTATATGTTAACTTTATTAGAAAAAACATACACTTTCATTTCACAGAATGAGAGCTGACTTATCTTATAAATATTATTAAGTATCCAGAAAGTTGTACTAATTACTATTGAAATTGCTATGTACCACAACAGACAATAGAAAGAAAATAGCCCTTTTAATGTTAGAGGTGATTTTATAATATTAATTTTATTACTAAATGTTTGATTAATGATTTAAAATAGGTAGTACTTAGATGATAGACTCCTTCTCTTTTTCTATCTATTTATAGAAATAGGTAAGATCTTTTCAAATACACTGTGAATAATTATTTGAAAAAGTATATATAACTCTCATATTATAAAACTTATTTTAACAATGATTTGGATTCCACTCATGAAACATCAACTGAAAATAACTTAATTATTACAATATTTGCATGCGAAAATTATATACAAAATAAAATTATGCTGTGGCATAAATCTGTAACTAATTCTGAATGTACATTAATGCAACTATTAAAGAATGGGTATATAGTCTGAATTAAATCTAAAACTAATTCTTTTTACAAACAACACATAAGGATTCTGTGAATTGAAAGTATTTTTTCAGCAAATATCTTTACGAAGATTATTTTACTTGGGTTTAGAAACATTAAATTTAAATTATTTTCAACAGTTCTTACCTTGCAAAAGTAAATCTAAACTATACTATAGCTTCAGTTCGTATAGGGTAAAGGTTTTGACAGTTCTAGGAAAATGAAATAAAGTTAGGTGAAGATTGATTACGGCATGAGCCATAATTAAGGTATAGCTAGGTAAAGGGAAGAATGATTGCCAATTAAGCGTTAGCCTAGTAACATCTTAAGAATATAGACAAAACATGTTAGAAAACAAGTTCTACCTCAAGAATGAGTAATATTTTAGCCTTGGTAGCAAAGCTAATGTCTGAGTTAAAGAGACAGATTGTCAGTGCAGTTGTCAGCATAGACATCCATCTGGAATTGTTTTTCTCTCTTGCTTTTTAGTTCTTCTATTTAAAAAAAGAATAATTCTCTTTTTGTTGAACAATTGAAAAAAACATGAAGTTAACATAAATGTGGTTCTAGATTATTTGTTGGCATTAAAGTTATGTCTGACATTTAAGCAAATCATCTATTAACCTCTGTCTACGTTTATTAATATATGAAGCAAATCTTATAAATGTTATATTCCTGGTTACAAAATGGATGAGTTTTAATGATGTTAATATTAAAAGAGCTTTTTATAGTATATAATTTGTCACATTTTGAGTTGATGGTTTAAAAACATAGCTATATTTGTAAAAAGATAAACTAATGGAAAAAACTAACTTAAAGAGTCAAAGTTTAGACTTTTTTGAATGATTATACTTTTTAAGCACAAAACATAATTAGTTGTGAAATTTGTTTGTTTAGTGTATTGTGCTTACCTTTCATAATGTATACAATTCAAATCTATATTTAATTTCATATTGTACAAGTTAGCACACAACACACTCCTACATACAAAAAAATGTGAATGCAGACATCTCTCCATAATGAAACGTTGTAATATGAAATTTTCAAGTGATAATACTTACTCTTCCATAATATTTCTGAATTTAAATAAGATTGGTTGAAATAGCTGTACAATCATGCACAGGTTAACATCATGGATACATTCTGACAAGTGTGTCTTTAGTTAATTTATTAATAGTTGTGGGAACATCATACAGTGTATTTACACAAACCTAGATGGTATAGCTTAATAGGAACCTAGGCTATGTGGTGTGAATATGATGCTAGGCTATGATAGCATGTTATTATGTCACTGTACTGAATACCGTAGGTAACTGTAACACAACACAATAAGTATTTGTGAATCTAAATACACCCAAGCGTTGAAAAGTTACAGTAACTACATAGTATGGAAGATAAAAATGGTACAACTGAATAGGTGTACCTATACTTACCAGGATTAGAGCTTTCAGGAATGGAAGCTCTGCTAAATCAATGAGTGGGTGGTGAATTAATGTGAAAGCCTAGAATATTAGAGTATATTACTATAGACATTATTAATACTGTATACTTAAGCTATATTACATTCATGAAAAATTTGTCTTACTTCAATAATAAATTGTTTTTAGCTTACTGTAATGTTTTACATTACAGACTTTTTAATATTTTTAACTTTTTGACTCTTGTAATGAAATGGCTTAAAACACACTGTACTGTACAAAATATTTGTACTATACAGAAATGTATTTTATTTTATATTCTATGAGCTTTTTTCTATTTACAAAATTTTTGATTTTTCAAGGGCTTTTTTTTGTTCTTACTTTTTACCCTTCTTTTGTGAAAAACTAAAACTCAGACACACACATTAACTCAGGCCTACATGGGGTCAGGATAATCGATATCACTGTCTTTCTTCACCTCCACATCTGGTCCCACTGGAAGGTCTTCAGGGCTAATAACATGCATAGAGCTGTCCTGTCCGCTAACGATTACTTGTTCCAGAATACCTCCTGAAGGACCTGCTTAAGGCTATAGAGTCACCTTATTTTTATAAGTAGAAATAATACACTCTAAAAAAGCAATAAACAGTCTAGTATAGTAAATACATAAATAGTAACATAGTCATTTATTATCTTCATATATGTCCTGTATATAATTGTATGTGCTGTATTTTTTATGCTTGAAAGTGCAGTAGGTGTGTTTACACCAACATCAACACAAACATGTGAGTAATGCCTTGTGCTATGTTATGACAGCTGTGATGTTACTAGGGGACAGAAAATTTTCAGCTCCATTATTATCTGGCGGGACTATATAGTGTGTAGTTGATCAAAACATTGCTATGAGGCACATGACTATAGATAATGAGTCCTTCTTTTTCGTATTAACCCAAAAGGGAGTTTGGAAGTTATAAAGAGAAATCCAAAGTTGAAAACTCAGCCAGACAAGAAGTTTTGGAGGTTCACCATTGAAGCATTACAGAAAAACCTTAAATGAAAACCTTAAAACTCTCTAGTGTGACAGTTAAGAAGGTAGGCGAAAGAGCCCAGTGTTAAAAGTTTACTTGTAATATGGGTGGAGATAAAGCTGTTTTATTCTGCACATTGAGAAAAAGCTTAAGTAGCTACCCAGCAGTGTATAAGAAGTAAACCTTAATTTGTAAATCTTTGTGAGGTTAGAGAGTCCCACACTGGAATACAGAACGTGACAAAATAATATAACTTTTTAAGAAATATGTGAAACAAGATCACTGAAAAAGGTGGGAAAAAAGCAGTGCTGTCCTAAGTGACTTTGGAAATGAGTGGAGTCTATAAGACTATGGGCAAAAAACAAAAAAGCAACAACAGCAGCAGCAAAAAAAAAAAAAAAAAAAAAAAACTATTGTAGTTGATAATTTTGTTTTTCACTGGGATAGTGTTTAAAGATTTTGAAATGACTCTACATGTATACTGGAATTTAACAATGAAGTGAGTGGGTGGCAGATGGTGGTGAGAGACAGGACTAGCTGGATTTCTTGGGCCGACTAAGAATTCCTAAGCCTAGCTGGGGAAGGTAACGGCACCAACCTTCAGACTTTCACTTCCTCTCCCAAGTATTAGAGCAAGTTGTATCTCCAAAGGGATCTAAGGAAGCTCTACCTTGTGTCCTTGGGCATCTAGGCTATGAGCCCAGGGAGTCTTGTCCCTGGAGTCCCTCTCAATTTAGATATACAGCTCTCGACATTGGCAGATACATGAGATCCATTCCCCACCACCCTTGCCAGGGCCCCAACTTTGTAAATGGCTAGGAGGATTGCTCTCCCATTGTGTAAGTTGCTCTCCCTGACGCATTTCTACCCAGCTTACCCCACCTGCAATATAATCTCCAAGGCTTGGTTCCTTGGCCAGGGCCTTAGAAGTGATGACACAGTACTTTAACAACTGGAACTGTGTCTACAACAACATAATAGATCGGGATAAAAACGAATTGAGTAAATTAAAGGGAGATGCATATTCCTATAGTGGCAAATGGGGAAAACGAGCGAAGGTCCTTCCACTGTGTTTCCGAAATCCAGCTACAAAGAGAGGCAGAGATAGAAAGAGAAAAAAAAAGAGAGAGAGAGAGAGAGAAAACAAAAGAAAAAGGAAGAGAGACAGGCAGAGACAGAGAGACAAAGAGCGAGTCAAAGAGAAAGAAAGAGGAGTAGTGAAGAAACAACAGTTTACCCTATTCCTTTAAAAGCAAGGTAAATTTAGAACCTATAATTAATAATTGAAGGTCTTCTCTGTGACCTTATAACACTCCAATACTAACTTGTTGCCTGTGTGAAAAAGGGTGTAGCCCAAGGACCACTGACAACCCATAGTCTTCCTATGGAAAATCCTTAACCCAGTAACCCGCAGATGGCCCAGATGCATTTGATCTGTAGCGGCAACTGCTTTGCTAGCAGAAGAAAGCAGAAAAGTTACCTTTAGAGGAAATCTCATTGTGAGCACAACTCACCAGTTCAGAAGTATCCTAAGTAAATAAAGCAGAGAGGTAGCTTTTGTGCTTGATTGATGTTATTCTCTCCATTTGTGTGACTAGACAATTAAACATCTGTAAACAACATGGAGACATCTATCTCATCAAAATCTAATTCCACAATGTATTTTTAAAGCATGTTGAAACTTCTTAACACCAACTCATTCTTTTTTTCTGACAAATTCTTCCCAAAGATGACCAGGTATGTCATAGACTAAACTACCAAGTAGTCAATTATAGCAAGGTTAATGACTAATTCTTTCTTTGAAACAAAAATTTATCTTAGATATCCTCTTTATAAAATTTTTTTTAAAAATCTTAATTTATCTCATTTAGTTTATAATTTATTGAAATAAGACAATAGAAACACAGGGTTTCCCAAAAAGCCAGACAACCATAAAAACTTTCACCATATATTAAGATTTCAACCACTGAATCTTGTCTTCGCTTTTGCTAAACAAGGCCATGACCTTACGTTTTAATGACTTGTCAGTAGACATGGGACTAATTTTGACATGGTTCTATTTTTTATATTCCATTCATTAAAATCATTGAAAAGTTTTAATTAGAAAGCATACTTTATGGACAGTTACAAAGGAAAATGCCAATTCAAGAGAGATTCTTCTTTACAGTGTTCCTACTGTGTCACAAAATTACTGTACGTCCATTTAAATTGCAATTCAGCAATAATGGATCTCCACCTACACATATAATGTTTTCCCTGCTTTTTAAAAGCTTGATGCTTCAGTGGAGATATGTGATGTGCTGCTGTGATTGTGTTTTGCCATAAAAAGGGTGTTAAATTGGTAAAGGGAAGCCCAGGAAATGTTAGAACAGGAGGGGGCCGGGAAACTGTTTACAGTTCTATTGTAGTTAAGACAGAGTTGCAGTTGTGTGGTGTCAGGGTTTGTCTTTTAACTACAGCAGTTACCTAATTACTTTTTGGGAACTGTTTAGTTTTTCTTACTGTTTGATTAATTTAATTTTGTATTAAGTACTTGGAATATTGAGGAGTATTATACTGCTTTTTTAAAAATCTGTCTGTCCTTGAATTTCAGATTATTAAAATTCTCAACAAATATTTATTGAATGAGTATGTATATCTGTGTGTGCGAGTACATAAGAGTCAGTGTTTTAAACAAAAGGTTACTAGATAAATGTGGTTTTCTCAAAGTGGCTAACTTACAAGATAATTTTGTAGTCACTTTTTATCAGTATTTCAAAAATCTCCATAACAAGCATAGAATATTTAAGTTATAGCAAATAAATATTCAGATCCATGATAGAAGGAAGGAATACAACAATGACAGAAGGAAGTGAAAGATAAAAGGAAGGAAAAAAAGAAGGAAGAAAAGAAGGAAGGGAGGGAGGCGGGCAGAAAGGAAAGAAGGAAGGCAGGGAGGGAGGAAGGAAAAGTGTTTAGTTTAATCTTTTCCAATACTGGTATAAACTTAACCTCATTTTGACACTTTAAAATTTTAAAATTTTGTTCCTAATATTTGTGTGCCTGTGAAGCAATAATGATTAGAAAGGTATATCCTCTCCCTTACCCCCCCAAAAAATGTCTAAACAAAATAAGTTCAAGAGACTGTACTCAATTCATCTTTTATTACTGAGTTACAGAGGGATACTTACTATATTTTCGTTTTAACCAAATAATTTGTTGAATTACATTATTTTCCTTACTATACTTTAATATTATTGCTACACGATTAACAGTTTTGTTTTGAACTATCTGCTTGGTCTCATAATAAAATCTCTTTGGACCAAGGTTTCTCACAATTAAGGATATGGTGACAGAGTTTAAGCTGATTTAAAACGTAGTTTAATGTCATCTTCAAAATTCCTAGAAAAAAATTCTTAATTTTAAGTGGCTGTTTTCATATCATTTTGTGATTACTGTTTTATTTTCCCAAAACATCAAAAATTCTTGCACGTATATTAAGTCCACAGGGAATATATCAGCTGAAGCTAATACTATACATAATTACATGTACATAAACAACTTCAGAACATGCATATTTAATGTATAAGGCAATATTGATTTAGTGCCTTCAAAAGCGAAAATATTTTGCCATTCAGCCATGAAACATTATAAAGAAATTTTATGGTGTCCTTACTTCTTCCTAGTGTAAGTGACTGGTAATAGACCATATTTGGCAAGAGGAGTTATCAACTGCTGGAGTTTATAAGAGAAGACAGTTAAAACATATAATAAGAACATTATCATAGATGAGAAGCAAAACAGAGACGATCATAATCCTCCCTGCCTGCTTTCTCTTATCTCACAAATTAGGAAGCAATGGAAAAGACAGACGGAGTAAATGTGTAACAACTACTGAACTAAGACTATCTTTTCTCATTTTGGACAATCTATTTCTACTTCTCTTATGTAAGATCCTATTTGTAATATAAATATGTTTTTTAATAACATTTTTCATTTTTACTTTTAATTTGTTGGAAAAACACAATTACTTTCCCACAAACATGATCACACTTCTTTTATTACTGCCTTAGGATAAGTATTTATTAGAGGTAGTTCATTATTTTCAAAGAATCCATACATTTTATTCTTTATACACAATATCAGCATCCCTTCCAGAAATTTTATTAACTTATAATTCTACTAATAGTAGTTACATTAGGTGGCTTGAATTCTCATAAACTGACATTAAATATAGTTAAACACACTCTGAAAATAAAAATGCACATTATATTTCCATTTCAATCTTTATTATTAAATGTGACTATATTTTCCAATACTTAATTCATATTTTTATTTCTTTTATCTCAGCACTTTTCCATTTTTACCATTTAATTTTTAATCTAAACGACATCTTCACTAAACCATGTCAACTGAAACTCACACATGCAGTATTACTACAGTTTTTGAGGTAGATACAAACAGTGTAGTTAACATACTTCAAGTATGCAACCCAATGCTGTTTTACATGCAAACATGTTAACTAATGAAACAGCCCCAGGTTAAGATATAAATATTTCTAGCACCCAAGAATGTTCCCTTCTGCTCCTTCCCCATTAATATTTCCCCAATAGGTTATCGCTATTCTGATCTATCATCATCAACTATATTAACCTATTCTTGAAATTAATAAATTGAGATTATACCATGTACCACACATACTCATTTGTTCCTGACTTGCTTTGTTCGATGAAACATGTATAAGATTCATCTATATTGTTCATAGCAGGACATCCTCTTTATTATTGATTGCTGTGGGGTATTCCATTTCAGTAATATCTCAGGGTTATATAGCTATTTTTATGTTGATTACCTTTTTTGTTTCCAGATTTTGTGTAATACATCTAAAGTGTTTATGAAAATTCCTTCACATGTCTTTTTGGTTGACATATGTACTTCTATTAGACATACATAGGACTGAAATTGTAGCTGTATGTTCAGTTTCCGAAATCAATCTGATAAATTACAAAGGTGTAATATTATGTATCTGTGCATATATTTTTCTCTCCAAAAATAACTTGTCTTTATGTATTTACTTGATATTTTACCTTCTTTCTATTTTAATTGTTTAGGCTATCTTTACTTATTTTATTTTACTGTCTTGCTCTTAATTTGGTGGGTCTTTGTTGGAGTGATCAGACCCAACACCAGGCTGTGGGGGCAATGAAGTCTGGCAGAGTCAAAGGAATGAGAAAAGTTTAAGAGCACATAAGGTAGGACCAGGCGGCCACCGCTAGTATGGAGGCTGCGAAGTCCCCAAGCTCTGGGAGCACATGCTGTTTATTGGTGATCAAACAAAGAAACAAGTGATGAGAATGTGGTGTTGAGAGAAAGTAGTGTGTCAAGCGCATCATCTACAGCTGTGATAGTTTAACATTTTCTTTGAAGCATGTGGAACATGTTCTGCAACATGAGATAATGGGAAACATGTTATTCTAGTTTAAGACACAAGTGATCCATGAGCCTATGAGTGCCAGAAGCAAGGAGTCAGAAAATCTAGACACATTCCAGAGGCCATGAGGAGTTTTTTGCCCTGAGCCCTGGATTCCATCCAAGCCACGAGGGGTGTTATGCCCTGGGCTTAGATTGTGGTGTGTCAGGGAAGCCTTCCACCCTTTGGCACAGAGCTTGGTGTTCCAAAGGCCATGAGGGGTTTTAGACACTGGACCCTGGACTTATTCCAAGACTCTTTTACATTGACATGCAAGGCCTGCCTCAGCCTTTTTCTCAACACTCAACTTTTCCCCAACAAGTTTTTTCTAATTTCTTGACACAAAAGCTTAAGTTATTAATTTTTAAATGTTCTTATTTTTTAAATATATGCATTTTATGTCATAAATTTTTCTTTTGGCAATTCTTTAGGCTCATTATGCCATACTTTTATTGTTCATTTTCTTTTTTTTTTATTATTATACTTTAAGTTCTACGGTACATGTGCACAACGTGCAAGTTTGTTACATATGTATACATGTGCCATGTTGGTGTGCTGCACCCATTAGCTCGTCATTTACATTAGGTATATCTCCTAATGCTGTGCCCCCTCCCCCACCCCATGACAGGCCCCAGTGTGTGATGTTCCCCTTCCTGTGTCAAAGTGTTCTCATTGTTCAGTTCCCACCTATGAGTGAGAACATGCGGTATTTGGTTTTCTGTTCTTGCGATAGTTTGCTGAGAATGATGATTTTCAGCTTTATCTATGTCCCTACAAAGGACATGAACTCATCCTTTTTTATGGCTACATAGTATTCCATGGTGTATATGTGCCACAGTTTCTTAATCCAGTCCATCATTGATGGACATTTTGGTGGGTTCCTTATTGTTCATTTTCCAACTGTGGTTTCTTCTTTGATTCATAGGTAATAAGTATTACATTCATATAGAAAAATCAAAGTAGAGTTTAAGTCCAAGGAAAATATGATATTTTAAAAATATAGAAATAATATTTTCTTAGAGAACAATAAGGTGTCTGAAAAACAAATATCTGTTGTTGTTTATTTTTCTTTTTTTTAATCTACTTTTTTTTTCTGAGATAGGAGGCTCTTGCTCTGTTACTCAGTCTGGAGGGCAGTGGCACAACCATGGATTACTACAGACTTGACTTCCTGGACTCAAGCAATCCTCCCACCTCAGCCTCCTGAGTGTCTGGGATCATGGGATCACAGGCACACACAACCATCCCTAGGTGTTTTTTGTTGTTGTTTGCTTATTTTGTTTTTTGTAGAGATAGGGTCTTGTTTTGTTGACCAGGCTGGTCTCGAACTCCTGGGCTCAAGAGATCTTCCAACCTTGGCCTCCCATAGTCCTGGGTTTACAAGCGTGAGCCACAGTGCTTGGCCTGAATCTACTTGCTTTAACACCTGAATCTACTTGCTTTTACCCTAGGAAACAATGCTAAATTCAAGTAGAAATCAAGAATTAGTAAATTTCAGAAAAAAAAACAAAATACTGGAAAAAATTCATTGCATTCAAATATGTGGCACATACACACACACAGAGAAAGAAAGAGAGACAGAGAGACAGGAGAGAGAGAGAGAGAAGTTTTCACATACTTAACCTGCATAATCCCTTCTAATTTTAAAAAATTGTATGGAATGTACACCAAATGCTAATATAACTAGTATAAAAGATTTTGTTATCTTACAGATATCACATATTGTGGGCAGTGAACTCTGAAATTCATTTACTTTTCTTCATTTTGCACTCCAGGATCTAATAAATCTGATGGAGCTGAACAACTAACCCGTGATAAGAAGCGGTTGAATGTGAGAAATTAAAAGAAAAAGACATTTAAAAGTCCAAAGAGAGGGAAAAGAAGACAAACACTGTCCAAAAAAATCTCTGAATTGTCATGAACAGTCATTTACGTACCACTGGGATGAAGAACTGAGCTATTGTAATCATCATTAGAAATTGAGGGAGGAGAGCATTGTCAAGTAAACAAGAGAAGAAATCAAACTATTCAACTTCCCTCCTTTAGATTAGTCGGGAAAATACAAATGTCAGCTATAATAAAATATTTTATAATTTTTTTCCCAAGACAATGCTTCCTTAGATGGACACAGTTCAAGATTTGGTTATTAGAGGTTAAACCTACGAGAGTTCTGTATTGAATTTCATGAGGATGCAAACTTATTTTACTCCAGTTGTTTCTGTTTAGAACATGACGATTCTCATTTTTTAAATTTTATTTATAGTGACTCTAACACTCTGTAATTGATGATAAAATTGAAAGAAAAGAATAAAATTTATTTGTGAATTTCAAAGCATTTTATGTGCATTTTGTTACACTATTCAACTTTTGAGGGCAAAAGCATTCTAGTGTCTAAAACATTTTTATATGCAAAATAAGTATCTGTTAAATATGTGTTAAAAGAATAAATACATTCTTTAAAAACAACTCTTTCATGAGACATCCTAAGAAGACAGATTTACATAGTTTTTGCCCTTCTAGTATTCTGAGTTGGGAACATTTTACTTGTAATATCATAGGCCCATTCACTTATTCATAATTAATATACATTTTGCAAACTAAAAACCACTATATTTCAACAGTCCTAGTGCCTTGGTGATTATTAAAAGCAGAAATATATAATATGAAAAATAAATTTCAAATTTCAAATTGTGTGGGTTAAGATTAATTTTTAGAATCTGAAAATATTATCTTCTGATAGATTTTATATTTGTTAATATAGAATGATTTACCCATATATCTGTATAACTATGTTTATTTCTACATAAAAATCCAGATACTTAAGTATTTAATATATTTGTTATGAATATATTTTCTCTGATGTTCAAATACCTTTTATGCAAAGGATGGAACTGTGCTGTACTATATTTGCAATCACTTCAATAATTTTCACAGATAAAGCTGCAGAACTTTGAAAGAAAAAAACTAAAACAATTTTTCACAGTGATAAAGCATGAAAATAAACCTAATGAAGATAATTCAGATGATTGTAATAATATATGGCCATGGGGACAATTAATCTCTAATGCCAGCTAATTTAAATGTAACTTAGTTGTCAGTCAATGACACATGAACACTGTCCTAAATATTTTATTCTTATCAACAGAAGTACAAATAGCTTTATCCCAGCCCTAGGTACTTAAGAGAGCCAGACTAAAAAGGCATCATGCGGAAGCCCAGGAATGATTTTATAACAAATAACATATAATGGCTCTTTTTGAGCTTCCCATCATTTGTCACATCATCACATTTTAAACACGTTATTTTGAATGCCTGGTTATATATTTAAAAAAAAAAAATACCTAAACTGCTGTTTCCCATGTGCTTTTGAAATCTAGGGAAAGATGCACCCAGAAGTTTTAGATAAACACAACAAAATCAAACAACACTAAAGAAATTCTTAGGCTATTGCGCACAGTATCTTAAACAAGGGTACGCATTTATTCAGCACTTAAGGCATACTATTAAGGCTGGGCACGGTGGCTCATGCTTGTAATCCCAGCACTTTTGGAGGCCAAGGAGGGCTGATCATTTGAGGCCAGGAATTGGAGAACAGCCTGACCAACATGGTGAAACCCCATCTCTACCAAAAGTACAAAAATTAGCTAGGTGTGGTGGCGCATGCCTGTAATCCCAGCTACTCCAGAGGCTGAAGCACTAGAATCGCTTGAACACAGGAGGCAGAGGTTGCAGCAAGCCAAGATTGATCCACTGCACTCCAACCTGGGCAACAGAGTGAGACTCTATCTCAAAACAAAGAAACAAAGCATCTATTCTGAACAAGAAACTGTCCTAGGCATTGGAGAAAGGCAGGAAAGGTTTTGGTAATATAGGTAGATTAAAAAATATTACTAATATCATTAATAAATTTCCCTCTACCTCCAAAAAAGTATGCCTCACTTCCTACGACGGGAACACAGTCAAGTAAACATTACATAAAAATACAAGAAAGAGATTAATAATCAATAAAATGATATACATGACCATTACAATCAATGAGGAAATAACGATTTAAATCAGCTGTAAAAGTTAGGAGGTTAATGCCGAGGTGGCATTTGAAATGACTACTGAAGACTTCTGAAGTGATACTTCTATGTTAATTCTAGAATTAAAATTTTGGAGTTACAAACTAAAATAAGATAGCACACTTAAAGCATTTTCCTTTACAAAATGCTTTCATATGAAATTAACTAATATAGTAAAAAGGTTACTAGATTGTGCTTAATTACAATATATGCTTTACTTATTTTATTCCTCATTATTTCTTCAAGAAGAAGATTCAAAACAAGAGTTGTTGTTCATAAATAAATAAATAAATAAATAAATATCTGATATCAAGTTACTTTATTTGAAACCAGATATCCATATAGATTAAATCACTGTGCACATTTATTTGAAAATATTACTTTCTGTTGTCACACTTCATAAAAATTCAAACTACTAACGGATTTCAAAAAGGCTGTGGAAAAATAAATATAGAAAGTAAAACTCTTAAATTTCAACTGTATTTCTCATCATAACCTCCATCAAGTTCAAGACACTTTTGTAGGTGATTATCCTAGCCATTTAATCCATCTCTAAAGTACTGAGGTACCTGGAAATTTAATCATATCAATACGGCCTATTTTTAAATTAGCAACGGAAGAAAAATGGGTACTCTTTACAGATTTTTTTTTCCCCAAGATTAGAAAACAAAAAGAAGTTAGAAGGAGCCAAATCATGACTATAAGGGGGATAACTAATGATTTCCCATCGAAACTCACAAAATTGTCCTTGTTTGATGAGAGGAATGAGCAAGAGCTTTGTCATGGTGAAGAACTCTCTGATGAAGCCTTCCCAGGTATTTTTCTGCTAAAGTTTTGGCAAACTTTCTCAAAATACTTTCATAATAAGCAGATGTTATTGTTTTTTGTCCCTCCAGAAAGTCAACAGGCAAAATGTCTTACACATTCCAAAAAACTGTTACCATGACTTTTGCTCTTGACTGGTCTATTTTGTCTTCGACTGAACCACATTCACCTTTAGTAGCCTTTGATTGTGCTTTGTTTTCAAGGTTGTACTAGTAAAACCATGTGTCATTAACTATTACAATTCTTCGAAGAAATGCTTCCGAATCTTTATACCACTTGTTTAAAATTTCCATTGAAAGCTCTACTCTTGTCTTCAGGTGATCTGGACACAGTGGTTTTTTCTATTGAGTGGAAAATTTGCTCAACTTTAATTTTTTTTTCAGCCAGGATTGTATAAGCTGAGTTAATTACAGTGATGTCTGTGATGTCAGCTTTTTCTTTTGTTTTTAATTGTAGGTGCTTTTCAATTAAAGCAAGAACAAGATTATTTTTTTCCTTGCAAATTGTTGCAAATGTTCACTGTTGAGTTTCATCTTTAACATTATTTCAATCTTTATTAAAATATTATAGCCATTATACACTTCATTCATGCCACCAAAAATCACTTATACCCAAGTTATTGAAATTAAAAAAAAATGTTATTTGCAAACTGCTGATTTCTTCAGAGTTTTTACCCCATAAACTGTTGAAAATTAGTATTAATCAATAATTTTACTAGGCTTCCACCCAACCTTTGCCATAAATTTTACTTTCGTTTTTGCTTTCATTTTAGCAGATTCCATGTTGCTCTAATACGGACTCTTTTCAAACTCATGTTTTAATTATCCTTAGTGCTTCAAACTAGATCCTGTTCAGACATATTTCAGTAAGAATGAGTTTATTTTGGTGCAATACATTTTGAATTTTATGCATAGCTTTTTTCTTAATATGCATTTTTTCATGGACTTTTTGAAGTTTCTTTGTGTTCGCATATATTTTAGGATGACTGTAATGCTTGATTACTTTCCAAAGGCTCAACTTACAAATGCCATTATATTTAGGGAGAAGCAACAAAAGCATAAAATAAATTATTAGCATTAGAGACATTTTATAAAGTATTTTATAGCTTTTACTTTCATCTACTTTCAATTCCTTGAAGTTCCTTATTTCAAGAATTTATATTTGAAATTTTCACCATAAATTGTATTACAAAGAACAAATATTTCTTTATATAAGTATCCTGTGTATTTCCCCATTCCTCCAGTAAAATATATAAATATATCTCTACAATCTATTTAATATTTTGCTTTGGGATATATTTTTTAAGAATTTTCTTTAAAATGATATATAAATCAGCATCAAAATTAGCATGGGTTAAAATATTACACACACATACACGTAACTTTATTAAGAATATCCCTTGTGATAAGTTTGGAAATTGAATCGTGACTATGCTCAGTTATTTACGGTATACCAAAGCTAATTCTCACAAACATCATATTAGGGTGTGTTTACTAAGTTTCCAAGTAGGGAAATTATAGTCAGATTTGTGATTGATGAAACCATTTGTTCAACATTGTACAAATAACAGTAAAAAGAGCCGAAATAAAAATCAATATTGGTCTGCTTCAAATACCCAAGCTTCCTAATACATCATGCTTTGATTAACCTCATCTATTAGTCTGTTCAGGCTGCTATAAGAAAATGCCTTATGCCAGGTAGCTTAAAAAACAGATATCCATTTTTCAGAGGTCTGGAAACTGGAAGTCCAGGATCAATGTGCTGGCAAATTTGGTTTCTGGTGATGGTCCCGGCTTGCAGTCAGCTGCCTTTTAACTGTGTTATCACATGGTGATGAGAGAAAGGGAAGGCTCAGGTCTCTCTTCCTCTTCATATAAGGACACTAATCCCATTATGGTAACCCCCCCATAACCAAATTTAAACTTAATTACCTTCCAAAGTTCCAACTTACAAATGTCATTATACAGGGGGACAAGCAACAAAAACTTTCAGTTTATAGTACCTAGTTTGCTTCATTTATAAATATCAATCTTAAAGTTTGCCTTGTTTAAATAATATGGCTGTAGTTAAGCCAAATTGTGTGTGTATGTGTTTGTTTGTATGTATGTGTGTGTGTATAGTCATACATATATACAATACAATTTTTAAGTTTTAGTCTGTACTATTTATCAATTGTTATGGACACGTGGGATTGGCTGCCCATTACCATTTTCCTTTAGAACAGCCAATCCCCCTATTCAAATATCAGTGCAAGATCTTACATCCTGTTTCAACTTATCATCCCCACAGGTTAATAACCAGGCTATGATAGGAAATTCCTAAATCTTTATTCTTCTGGATTCAGTGATTTGGTTTATATGTCACCTGACAAACTAGATCAATGAGTTTCTTAGTAACACTTGGGCCTCATTTATAAAGAGTTTGAAGTCAATCTAAATAATTGCTGTAATATTAGACTTATCATCTTTACTAATTTAAATCAATGTGCAAAAAATTTCAGATAAAGTAAAATAGGTTCATCTTAACAATCAAAGTGGAGAAACAAAGAAAAGAATGGGACCCTAGATGATTTACTTTCTTGTTCCTTCTGATTCAGTGTCCCAGATGTGTGCATGTTTCTGGAGTTATCTTTCATCTAGTGTGTGGATTCTGTGAGTAAAAGTGTTATCTATTTGCCAAAAGTAGATTGATTGAGTTGTGTTCCTGTCATTGCAACCAAAAGTTAAAACCAATAAGGAAATTAGTATTCAATGTAGGTCTTAATCCATTACTGATTGGTGAAAATGATGGAATTATGGTGCCAAGGAGAGAATGACAATCCCTTCTAGGATGGCAAAATTGGTTATTTATTATGTTGTTATGAAGTCTATAAAGCATATATGAAGCATATAAAATATGACCCGTTTCTCTTTAGACTCAGATTGTTCATCCTCTGAAATCTGTGCTTTGTCACAGAAAATGTTATGATATCGACCTATTACCATTATTGACTACTTATCCTGGCCCTTGATAGTCATGAGAGATATGCCATACCCATCACAACAGTAATTTTCTTTCCAAATTGAAAATATTCCGATACCGGTAAATCTTGGTCAACTCTTTTTCATACTGTATATAACCCAGGGAAGAGCTGAGAGCTTAGAGCTAAGATTTAGTTGCTGGTAAACTTTTTTGGTTAAAATACACGCACACACACACACAAAATCCCAGGTTTGACTAGCTAAGCAGTTTGATCTCTTTTTCCCCCAGGAATGGATATTTGCTTTGTCAAATTCTAATTTTCCAGGCCTTAAAATATAATGTTTTTATCTTTTGTACTTTATTAGTATAATACATTACATTTATTGATTTTAATAAATTTTTAATAAAACTTTTAATGTAATTTTAAGTTTATAGTACAAGTATCAAGAATTTTTAAAATTCCCCATATGCTTCACGATCAATTTATCTTATATTATTAATATGCTAAATTAGTAGGACACATTTTTACAATTAATTAACCATATTTATGTTTCAATATTAACTAAAATCCACACTTTATTCAGATTTCTTTCGTTTTATCTAATGTCTATAATTTTCCAGGATCCCATCCAGGATATCATATCACATTTATCAGTCACTTTTCCTGAGGCACTTCTTTGCTGTTACAGTTTTTCTGACTTTCCTTACTTTTGATGACCTTGACAATTTTCAGGAGTACTAGTCAGGGATATTGTAGAAAATCCCTCAGTTAGAATTTGGCTGATGTTGTTTTCCCATTTAAACTGAGTTCATGGGTTTTTGAAAACAACACAAGTAAAATGCCATTCCATCACACTACTACAAAAGTATACACCACCAACACAATGTAACAGAGTTGATAACTGACCTTGATTCCTGGTTGAGATAATGTTTATCAGGTTCCTCTACGGGAAAGTTACTCTTTTCCCCTCTCTCCATACTGTAATCTTTGGTAGTCATGTATGCAGCTCACACTTGATAAGTGGGAAGTTTTATTTCACTTCCTTAGGGGTGAAGTCTTAGAGACTTCTTAGATCCTCTCAGCTGACATAGCAAATAAATTGTTTAGAATTCAGAACTGGAGAATTTTCCAATTTCCCTACCCACACTCATTTATTTTTATTTTTAGTCAACATTTATTTTTATAAGCATTGACTCATAAATATTTATTTTGTACTTTGGGTTATAATTCAAAACTACTCGATTTTCTTGCTCAATTTGTTCCAGCTTTAGCTTTTGGGAATTTTTTCAGTTGCCTGGTCTGTTTGCCATACCCCAAACTTTGGGTGATTCTTTGTTTTAATTGAATATTGTCTTATTTTCTTGTATTGTGAGATACTCCAGGCACCTCTTCAATGGTTCCCGCCTCAATCCTAAAATCAACTGTTTCTTCAGGGAGGTCTGATTTCTTTTATTGGGGAAAAATATTAGAAAGCAATATGCTGGTGCTCTATACGCTCATTGCTACCAGTGGCATTATTTTTAGATCCTCTCAGATGACATAGCAAATCTATGTGTGTGTGTGTGTACAAACCATGTATATACAAATATTTCTCTAGCTATCTATCTGAAGTTTTCCATCTATATCTATGTTAAGCTAAACATACCTTTCAACTATCTCTTCACTTCTAATCCTTTCAAATAAATTAGACTTCCTTCTCCCCTTGCTTATCAGTAACTTCCCATTCTAACAGTGAAAAAGCTTGCTCCCATCATCTACTACTTATTTACTTGATTGTTTAATTTTAGTATATGTGTATATCAATTTCAGAACTGTTATATGGTATCCCCATGGGAGACAGCTAAGCAGCTTTATAAAATATGGTGCAGTACGTTTTTTGTGTAGTTCTTTTTACCTTTAAACTTCTTGGCTTCACTTATTTCCAAAAGTCTCCAAATTTTACAACAAAATTTTCCGTAATGAGGTTTCCTATAGTTGTGTAGCTGTGCAGTTTAGTTTCAAAATACATTTTAAAATTGTTTTTCTCTTTTCTAGTCTTAACCTTGAAATGTACTTTGAAACCTTTTGTTTTTCTTCTTTTCGACTAGATATTCTCTTGCACTGTGCTAGCTTCTCTAATTAAGTGCTTGTTTAGAAATACCAGGGGATAAACTCGAAATAAACTACACGTGGAGACCCAGCTGTAGAATCCTCTCTTGCCTAGAGGGAGTTGCGAACAATCAGTACACCATTACTGGGCTAAAGTCAAGACAATACCAATTAGACCTCCTAAAGGGAGCTTACTCAAGATAACCATTGGAACAAGACACACAGATCCTGTTCCTTGCCCCACTCCCACATGCTTCCCATGCCAAGTTACCTTTCTTAAACTCACTCATGTGCTTAATATTTTGAAATGGTCTTTCAGAGGAATGAGCCTGGCCATTTCTGAACTGTCATTTGAATAAAATTGCTTTCCTTTCACCAGATCCTGCTTCTCCTATTTTTGCTTTAAAGCTGTGAGAAGCTGGACTTGCATTCGGTTACATTTATAATACAACTGGTTTATTTTGTCACAGTCTTCATTGCATGTTGTGTCTCTTTTTATTTCCTAAATGTTTTACATAATTTGCATGCATTAAGTTTCACTCTTATCGCTGTGAAGAACTAGGGGCTTACTGAAATGAATAATGTCATGTAATCACCATTAGAGTATCATACAGAATTATATACTTTCACTGAACTGTGATTCACTTTTCAACCTTAGTCTATCAACAGACCGCTTTAAACACTGATATGTTTGCCATTTTTGTATTTTTGCCCTCCCCCCCTCCGGATGCCACATAATTTAAATTCTACAGTACTTAACCTTTTCAGGCTGACTTTTTCAAATAGTAATATGCACTTAAGATTTACACATTTTTCAACATGGCTTGATAGGTAGCGCATTCATTCTATTGCTGATTAGTATTCCATTGCATTGATTTACCACAATTTGTTTATTCATCACCTAATGGAAGGACCTCTTAGTATCTTTCAATTGTTGGTGTTTAAGAATAAAGTTGATACAAGCATACAGGCATTAATGTGAATGTTTCTGTGTGGTTATGTTTTCAAATCAATTGAGCAAATACCTAGGAGTGTAACTGCTGTACCATTTGGTAAGATTATATTTAGCTTTGTTAGAAACTACCAAAACTATCTTCCAAAGTAGCTTTGCCATTTTTCATCCCCACCAGCAATGAACAAGAGTTTTTTTTTGTTCTGATACTGAGTTTCCAATATGAAGCCAGCCCTGCATTCTTGGGAAGAAGTCATTTGGTCATGAATTCTGATTCATTTTACAAAATTGTGCGTTGTATTTGCTAACATTGTTTTAGGAAGTTGTGTTCACAACTCTTATGGTGTTCAGGTGTTCACAAATGTCCATTTATTACTCTCTGCTTTGTCTTAAACAAACTTCAGTCAACCTTCTCTCCTTTCTACAGAATCCTAAAGTTTTCTTGTCACTAAGCTTGAGTAAATTCTAAAAATTGAAAATACCATCACATCAGCTTATCCTCAGGGTCATCTGATGACCATAGCAAAGCAATGTCTCTGTTAAACTCCACTTATTGTTTTCCCTTGTTTAACAAATTTCTGCTTAAAATATCCCTTTTCTTTCCTTCTAATTTAACACTATAAAGAAAAGACTTTTTTGTTTGAATTTGAAATGCTTGCAGTTATCTGAAATCAGTGTTCTTCCTACTGCAATAGTCTTTCTTCTGAATAAAATAGTTCCTTAAAGTACAGATTTGTGTTTATTGGACAATAGATATAGACGTATTCACATTATTTCCTTTTCAATGAGATTTGATAGCTTGTGTTCTTCAAAGATTAAGCCTATTTCAATAAGATTGTACAATTTATTTGCATGCAGTATTAAAAATAATAGTTCTTTATTTTATTATCAGTACATGTAGTATCTGTAATGATTTCCATTCTCTTATTCCTGATATTACTGTTTTTTGTCATTTCTGTAATGTTTTTATTACTCTGACCAGAGGTTTGTCAATTATATTAACCTTCTCAATAAAATCCACTTCCTATTATTTATTTCCCCTATTTTTTCTGCTTTTTAATTCAATTTCTGTTGTGATCTTTATTTTTTTCCTTTTTCTTTATTTTGAGATTTTTTTCTTTCTCCTTCTCTCTTTTTTTAAAAATTTATTTAGAGAGAAGCAGCGTTCATTAATTTGACACCATTCTTGTATTACATTCTTTTTAATAAAACCATTTAGTGCTACAAGAATTTCTGAATATTCATTTACCTGCATCCCATGCCTTTTGATACACTGTGTTTTCATTCATATTTTTCTGGTTTCACATGTCTAGTAATTTTTATATGATGCCAGAAATTGTGAATGTTCTTAAAAATCATACTGAACAGTTTGTAGTTCTCTACATTTTCCTGAATGTTGTTCAGGGATGGGTTGTAATAACTTGAAAATTTTTTGTTGTTTCAAGTCTCGTTTTAAAGATTTATCAAGCGAGACATAAGCAGTTTTTAGGAAACAACTTTTATGTAGACAGATAGATTTAGGGAATACAAGCACAGTGTTTTTACATGAATATTTTGTGCAGTGGTAAAGTCTGGACTTTTAGTATAGCCATCACCCAAACCCTGTACATTGTACCCTTTGAGTAATTTCTCATCTCTCATCCCTTTCACCCTCCCAGGTCTCCAACATCCATTATTCCACACTGTATGCCTATCTATACACATTATTTAGCTCCCACTTGTGAGAACAGGTAGTTTTTGACTTTCTGTGCTTGAGTTATTTCACTTAAGATGATGTCCCCTAGTTCCACCCATGTTGCCACAAAAGACATGATTTCATCTTTTTTATGGCTTAGTATTGTAGTGTGTGTGTGTTTGTGTGTGTGTGTGTGTGCACGTGCGTGTGTGTAGGACCACGTGGTAAATATCTATTTATAATTTTTTGTATTATTTGTGTAGACACCCAGTAGTGAGATTAGATCAAAGGTTAGTTCTATTTTTTTGTTCTTTGAGAAATTGTCATACTGTTTTACATAGAGGGTGTACTAATTTATATTCCCACCAACTGTGTATATGCATTCCCTTTTGTCTGCATCCTTGCCAGCGTGTTACTTATTTTTACTTTTTAATAACAGCAGTTTTGACTGGTGTAGAATGGTATCTATTTAGGTTTTAACTTGCATTTCTCTGATTATTAGTGATGTTGAACATTTTTTGTATTTTTATTGGCCACTTGTATGTCTTTTAAAAAATGTGTGTTCATGTCTTTCACCTCCTTTTAATGGGGTTTTTGTTTTGTTGTTGTTGTTATTATTGAGTTGTTTGAGTTCCTTATAAACTCTGAATAGTTTGTGTCTTTTGTTAGATGCATAGCTTTTAAACATTTTCTCCCATTTTGTAGTTTATCTGTTTATGCCATTGATTATTTCTTTTGCTGTGCAGGTTTTCAGTTTGATAACATCCTATTTGTCTATCTTTGTGTTCTTTTAGTTTTCAAAGTCTTAGTCATGAATTCTTTTCCCATGCCAATGTTCAGAAAATATTTTTCCTGTTTTCTTCTAATAATTTAATATTTTCAAGTCTTGAGCTTAAGTCTTTAATTCATCTTGAGTTAATTTTTGTATCTGGTGAGAGACAGGAGTCCAGTTTCACACTTCTGCATATGGCAATCCAATTTTCGCAGCATCAGGTATTATATAGTGTGTACTTTTCCCGGTGTTTTTTTCAACTTTGTCAAAGAACAGTTGACCGTAGGTATGTAGCTTTATTTCTGTGTTCTCTTTTCTGCTCCTTTGGTCTATGTGTTTATTTTTAATCCACTACCATGCTGTTAAATCTACCCTTGTAGTATAATTTGAAGTCAGATAATGTAATGCCTACAGCTTTGTTCTTTTTGCTTAGAATTGCTTTGGCTATTCACATTCTTTTATTGTTTCTTATGAATTTTGGGATTATCTTTAAACTATGTGAAAAATATCATTGGTGTTTTTATAGGATTGCATTTAATCTGTAGATTGCTTCGGGCAGTATGGCTCTTTTAAGGATATTGATTCTTCTCATCCATGACCACGGGAAGTTTTTATCACTTGCTTGTGTCATCTACAATTTCTTTCCTCAGTGTTTTGTGGTTCTCCTTATAAAGATCTTTCACCTCCTTGATTAAATGTATTCCTAGGTTGCTAATTATTCCACACTTCTAAAGAAAGATTCTTCTGCAGACTCTACCCAATTCTCAATAAATTATAAAATTTTTCAATTTTGACTAGTGGGAATTAGCACTCTTCCTGGTATTGTGAAGGCTCTGTTTCTTCTAATTATTTTAGGTGTTTCTTTTTTACTGGCCTGGACTAACTTCCTTAAATCCATGAAATATTAGTATTTTCTGGATATTTGAGGGAGTCCCTGGCACAGTGGTCTAGAATTCTCTGTCTTTGCTGCCCCTTTTCTGTGATAATATTCCCTATTACTCTACACTTTTTGCGTTTTCTAGACTCTCAATCTTACCTCTTCAACTAAAAGAATCTGCCAGGCTTTAACTGGGATCCTGCTCTTTGACCTACAGCCTGGAATCTTTCTCAGGACAATAAGCTGATTCATCTTATGAGACATTTAGTTCTATTTTATAAAGAGTACTAACAGAGCAACTAAAAAATAATAAAGAAACGAACACAAATTTGAACAAAGCAGTAGTAAAGGTTAGGGGGCCTCCATAAAATAACTGAATATTATTTAACAATTGAATAATGATTAAATAATAAATTATTATTTAACAATTAAATAATGATTAAATAATAAATTATTATTTAACAATTGAATAATGATTAAATAATAAATTATTATTTAACAATTGAGTATTATTTTGTGTATGCTGATTTAAATAATATCTGTTCTAAAATTTAATCAGGTAATTCATTGCCTATTCTCCTCTAGATATTGAATTGTGATTGTTGTTTTAATATAAATCTTAACACTTTGAGGCATTTAACCAACTGGTAATATCTAGTGTCATGAGCTCTAATAAATGACTGAAAGTATCAATAAATAAGAGAGCAGCAGTGGTAAAAAATAATCAAACTTTTAATGTTAAGTATACAAGAAATATAGATATCTAGGAAAATGTATGCCTATAAAAATATTTTTTAAATAAAGCATAAGAAATAACAATATCAGATAATCTAAAATATTGTTATTTATTACAAGTTCTTATTATTCATATTTCTCTGCAACATTCCTGTTCCCCACTCAAAATTTGGAAGTTAGATTTAAAATTATGGTTGTTGGGTAAATGATCAAGTTAGTGAATACGTGCAATTTGAATGGATTGCACATTTTGCCTTAAAACGTAGTAATACAGGTCATGAGTTAGTAGTATTAAATACTACTAATAGGAATAGTAATATGAATAATAAATATTCATTATTAATAAATAGTAATAAATAGTATTTTACTTGTAGTAATGTAGGTAAAAGAGTGTGTATTAAAATTGCAATAAAATCTAAATGTATTTCAGTGGCAGATTCTGAAATCCACAAGATTAAATGTTACTGATAGTGTTCCACATGGTAGAAAGTCTTGAAAATAGTAAACAACAGAAACATAACTAAGAATATTGTATATTTTTCAACTGATATTTCAAAACACGCATCATAATTTAATAATATTGCTAGTGCTTGCAACTACATATCATATTCCTTTCTAGGTAGGACATGCTAGGAATGTGCCATAACCTACCATAAAGCCACTTCGGAGAACACTGGGCTCTTTCTGGTGAAGAACAGAGAACTGCCCTTATTTTACTTGATAGGATATAAATATAGAAACCATAACAAGATAAAGAGAAAATTTAGTTTTACTCTAAATTGATATTTATAATTCTCATCTCTTTATAATGACATACATTTCAAAAGATAAATTGTGCTGGAATTGCTACAGAAGAAAAGACTTCTGCAGAGGAAATGCAGACTTAACTCTTTCTCCGTTGTTGCTTTTGTATAGTTTGCTGTTCAGAAATGGGGGTTCATCTTGGTATTGCTTAATCAAAAACTGCGTTTATAAGTCATGAGTGTGTTATATCTTCTAAAGGAAAATTTGATAACCTTATTAGTACTAGTACATTGAGTTTTTTTTTCTGCGTAGTGGAAATGCTTTTCACATACAGCAACACACGCAGGAGACAAACGTACGTCAGTGAATCTTAGAAGGTGAGTAATTTGTACTAAGTATAATAAGTAAGTATGAGAAAGCATTCCAAACATGACTTGGAATTTGGATATAGGCCTCAGACATCAAAGTTGATGCTCTTTCCACACAACTGCCTTTCTTATTCAAAGTTTCTTTTTAATATAAAGAAACATTATCAGATAAAGGGAACCTCTTTGTTCCAAATCATATAAAAAATATTCAATTACCTCATTTGTCAGTAATGATGAGATATATGACGTCAGTTGAAATTATAGATTGTATTTTTTAAAATCTTATTTCTGCTCTCCACCATATGGTGAAGGCATGAAAAGAAATATTCAAAAAAGTTTGGGTATTTTTACAAAAGTATGGCATTTCTGCAGGTTTTGCCTTTCACCAGCTTTGATTTATACTTGATGTTAAAACATATTAAGTCTTATTCTCCCCTCACTAGCATGAGAGAGTAACTGCCATAAATCCTTGATACTGTCAGCTTATGCAAAGGAAAAGATTGTTCTGGATTGTGCAACACATATAGTACCAACTTAGGAGTAGAAAAAAATATGATGAGAGATGAATTATTGTATGTCCTGGAGGAATAGAAAAGTAGGAAGCAAGCTCTTCATTATCATGAAGAAATTAGGCTAATTTATTTGTAACACTAAAAGTAAATAATGGAAAAACAGCTTTCTTTCAAAAATCTAGTCATAAACAAAAAAAGTGCTATTTTTTAGCCAATAAAATCCAAATAACATCAATTATAACTACTTGAAAATAATTATCCTAAAAATCATGCTATGTGCTATTTTGATGTATTTTGGGTTTTCTCATTCATATAAACGAATTCAATTAAATAAGCAGTTTAGCTTTCCCAGGGCAAGCCAAAAAAGCTGAATGTGTGATAAATATGACTAAAATTATGTTTTAAATATCAATATGTCTAATGGGTATATGCAAAATATAAAGCTTTATTACAATTTACTACATAGTTTTCCAAGCACATGATTATTTTTATTTCTTGAGAGATAATCATGCATACATCAAAGTAATTTTGGACTGTGAATACTTTGCAGGATTACATAGCCATGATAAATTATTTTGTTTTATAAAGAAAATATGTTTAGATCATTTCCTACAGAATATACTATTATGTCATTTTAGATATACTCAGAGATATTAGAAAATATCATTATAAAATATTCTATAATATTCAATGGTCTATACTTGTAGAATTTATTTTTTAGAAAATAGAGACACTGGGCCGGGCGCGGTGGCTCAAGCCTGTAATCCCAGCACTTTGGGAGGCCGAGACGGGCGGATCACAAGGTCAGGAGATCGAGACCATCCTGGCTAACATGGTGAAACCCCGTCTCTACTAAAAATTACAAAAAACTAGCCGGGCGAGGTGGCGGGTGCCTGTAGTCCCAGCTACTCGGGAGGCTGAGGCAGGAGAATGGCGTGAACCTGGGAGGCGGAGCTTGCAGTGAGCCGAGATCCGGCCACTGCACTCCAGCCTGGGTGACAGAGCAAGACTCCGTCTCAAAAAAAAAAAAAAAAAAAAAAAAAAAAAAAAAAAAAAAAAAAAAAAAGAAAATAGAGACACTGAAGGGCAGATCATGAGAAAAGTCACAACCCAAATATATATTAAGCTCTTCTTTACTCTCATTTAATTTTGACAAAATAATCAGTATTGAGTGTAGTAAAAAATGAGAGAGAGCAGTCATATATTCTTTTTTTTTTTTTTTTTTTTTTGAGATGGAGTCTCGCTGTGTCTCCCAGGCTGGAGTGCAGTGGCGTGATCTCGGCTCACTGCAAGCTCTGCCTCCGGGTTCACGCCATTCTCCCGCCTCAGCCTCCCAAGTAGCTGGAACTACAGGCGCCCGCCACCACCCCCGGCTAGTTTTTTGTATTTTTAGTAGAGACGGGGTTTCACCATGTTAGCCAGGATAGTCTCGATCTCCTGACCTCGTGATCCACCCGCCTTGGCCTCCCAAAGTGCTGGGATTACAGGCTTGAGCCACCGCGCCCGGCCCATATATTCTTTATTATTTTTATTTTTGCCCTAAATTTTCATTATACATTATAAATTAATTAGATTTTTAGGCACATTCTCTAATAATTGATTTAGCTGGAAATCTCCCCAAGCAAAAACACACAATTAGAAAATGAATTTGTAAAGATTTCTAGGAATGTGGCGTACGGGAGGCAGAACTAGATTGCAGCTCTGGACAGAGAAGCATGTGGAGGCTTGCACTGCAAATTTTAGCTCCAGACAGACTGCAAGAACAAACAAGCAATCCCAAGAGGCCCCATAGACCTTCTGAAGGAAGCAGACTGCTCCTGTAGTACCCAGGAAACACCCCCAAATACTGTGAGTTTCCCAACTGTGGAAATGGGAAAGGGAGAGCCTCTTCTCCTAAACACACATCCTCACTGGAGAAGCTGGTCTATTTGTGGAGGAAGTTTCCGACTTTACCTGGAGTTAAGTCAAGTTAGAGAGCCCAGCAAAACAGAGGGGAAGAGGAAGCCACAGAAAGGCCCTGAGAGCTCGCTGGGTCCCCAAGCAGCCCATTCCTGCCTGGCACCACAAAGATATATCAAGACGGTGGCCAGAAGACCAGTGGTAAAATTCCACAGGGAGAAGGAATTATCTAACTGAACTTTGTAACAATGTTAAACAGGTAAGAAGCCTCCTGACCAGAACTGGGAGGAGGGCATTAAACGGGCATGCAGATGTCACAGGCAAGGAAGAGCTAAAGCCCTTTTCTCTCACAGCTGGGAGATGGAAAGTCTCAGGCAAATTTTCAAGCCCATCTTACCCTCCACCGGGAAACAGACTTGGAGCTGTGGGCAGGCGACACGGTGGGAGAGAGACCAGCCCTTCAGTTTGTGTGGGAACTGGGTGAGGCCTGTGACTGTTGGCTTTCCCCCACTTCCCAGACAACTTGCATGACTCAGCAGGGGCAGCCATAATCTTCCTAGGTACACAACTTCAGTGACCTGGGAATCTCACCCCCATCCCCCACAGCAGCTGCAACAAGCCCAGCCCAAGGAGAGTCTGAACTTAGACTTGCCTAGCCCTGCTCCCACCTGATAGTCCTTCCCTATCACCTGGGTAGTGGAAGACAAAGGGCATATAATCTTGGGAGTTCTAATACCCTGCCCACCGCTGGTAACTCTCCACACTACTACAGCTGATGCTTTCTGGAAAGTGCTACCTCCTGGCAGGAGGTCAACCAGCACAGAAATAGAGCATTAAACCACCAGAGGTAAGGACCCTCATGGAGTCCATTGCACGCTCTGCCACCTCCACAGGAACAGATGCCAGTATCCATGACTAAGAGACTCGTAAACGATTCACATCACAGGACTCTGTGCAGACAACACCCAGTACCAGCCTGGTGCTGCGTAGACTCACTGGTTAGCTAGACACAGAAAAGAGTCAACGATCACTGCAGTTTGGCTTACAGGAAGCAATAGCCATAGCAAAAGCGGGAGCACTATATGAAGAAAACACGCGTGGGACCAAAGAATCTGAAAAACAGCCTTCAGACCTATACCTTCCCTCTGACAGAAGCCACCCAAATGAGAAGGAACCAGAAAACCAACACTGCTAATACGACAAAACAAGGCTCTTCAATACCCCCCCAAAAAAATCACACTAGTTCATCTGCAATGGATCCAAACCAAATAGAAATCCTTGAAAAAGAATTCAGGGGGTTAGTGATTAAGCTAATCAGGGAGGGACCAGAGAAGGATGAAGCCCAATGCAAGGAAATCAAAAAAAATGATACAAGAAGTGAAGAGATAATATTCTTGGAAATAGATGATAGCTTAAAGAAAAAACAATCAACAATTCAGGAAACTTTGGCCACACTTTTAGAGATGTGAAATACTCTGGAAAATCTCTGCAGTAGAATTGAACAAGTGGAAGAGAGAAATTCAGAGCTCAAAGACAAGATATTTGCTTTAACCCAATCCAACAAAGACAAATTAAAAAAGAGGAAGAAAATATGAACAAAGCCTCCAAGAACTCTGGGATTATTTTAAATTACCAAACCTAAGAATAATCTGTGTTCCTGAGGAAGAAGAGAATTCTAAAAGCCTGGAAAATATATCTGGGAGAATAATTGAGAAAAACTTCTCCAGCTTTGCTAGAGATCAAGACAGCCAAATGCAAGAAGAACAAAGAACACCTAGGAAATTCATCCCAAAAAGATCTTTGCCTAGGCCCATTGTCATGAGGGTATCCAAAGTTAAGACAAAGGAAAGAATCTTAAGAGACAGAAGCATCAGATCACCTATAAAGGAAAACCTATCAGATTAACAACAAATTTCTCAGCAGAAACCCTATAAGCTAGAAGGGATTGGGGACCTATATTAAGTATTCTCAAAAAAAAAAAAAAAAACAATTATCAGCCAAGAATTTTGTATTCAGTGAAACTAAGCATTATATATGAAGGAACGATACAGTCATCTTCAGAAAAACAAATTCTGAGAGAATCCGCCATTACCAAACCACCACTACAAGATCTGCTATAAGAGAGCTCTAAATCCTGAAACAAACACATAAAAACAGAACCTCTTTAAAGCATAAATCACACAGGACCTACAAAACAGAAATAGAAGTTAAAAAAAAAAAAAGAAAACAAATAAAACAAAGTACACAGGCAACAAAGAGCATGATGAAAGCAATGGTACCTCACATTTCAATACTAACATTGCTTGTAAATGGCCTAAATGTTCCACTTAAAATTTATAGAACTGCAGAATGGATAAGAACTTAGCAACCAACTATCTGCGAGGAGACTCTCCTAGCACATAAGGAGTCACATAAACTTAAAGTAAAAGGGTGGAAAAAGGCGTTTCATGCAAATGAACATCAAAAGTGAGCAGGGGTAGCTATTATTATATCAGACAAAATAAACTTTAAAGCAGCAGTAGTCAAAAGAGACAAAGAGGGACAGTATATAATGATAAAAGGCCTTGTCCAAATATATATATATACACACACACACACACGAATTCTAAACATATGTGCACCTAACACTGGAGCTTCCAGATTTATGAAATAATTAGTACTAGACCTAAGAAACTAGATAGACAGTAACACAATAATACTGGGGGACTTCAGTACTCCATTAACAGCACTAGACAGGTTGTCAAGACAGAAAGTCAAAAAAGAAACAATGATTTAAACCATACCCTGGAAAAAATGGACTTAACAGATATATAGAGAACATTTCATCCAACAAGCACAGAATACACAATCTATTCAATAGCACATGGAAATTTCTCCAAGATAGACCATATGATAGGTGATAAAATGAGCTTCAATAAATTAAGAAAACGAAAATTATATCAAGCACTCTGTCAGACCACAGTGGAATAAAACTGGAAATCAACACAGAAAGGAACTTTCAAAACTATGCAAATACATGGAAATTAAATAACCTGCTCCTGAATGAGTATTGAATCAAAAACAAAATCAAGATTGAAATTTAAAAATTCTTTGAACTGAATGACAATAATGACACAACCTATCAAAACCTCTGGGATACGCAAAGATGGTGCTAAGAGGAAATTCATAGTCCTAAATGCCTACATGAGAAAATCTGAAAGAGTACAAGCAGACAGTCTAAGGTCACACCTCAAGGAACTAGACAAACAATAATTAAATAAACCCAAACCAGCAAAAGACAGGAAATAATGAAGATTATAGCAGAACTAAAAGAAATTGAAAAAAACAAACAAAAAAGACAAATGAAACAAAAAGCTGGTTCTTTGGAAAGATAAATAAAATTGATAAACCATTAGCAAAATTTACCAAGAAAAGAAGAGAGAAAATCTAAATAACCATACTAAGAAGCAAAACAGGAGATATTACAACAGACACCTCTCAAATATAAAAGATCTTTCAAGGGTATTATGAACATCTTTATGCACAGAAGCTAGAAAACCGAGAAGAGATGGATAAATTCCTGGAAAAATACAACCCTCCTAGATTAAATCGGGAAAAATTAGGTGCCTTGAACAAATCAATAACAATCAGTGAGATTGAAATGCTACTTTAAAAATTACAAAAAAAAAAAAAAAAAAAAAAAGTCCAGGACCAGACGGAGTCACAGCAGTATTCTACCAGACATTCAAAGAAGAATTGATACCAGTCCTTATGACACTAAGGTAGAGAAAGAAGGAACCCTCCCTAATTCACTTTATGAAACCAGTGTTACCCCTAATACCCAAACCAGGAAAGGACATAGTCGAAAAGAAAATTACAGACTGATATCCTTGAGGAATATAGATGCTAAAATCCTTACAAAGTACTAGCTAATCAAATTCCACAACATATCAAAAAGATAATCCACCATGATCAAGTGAGTTTCATACCAAGGATGCAGGGACGGTTTAACACATGCAAGTCAATGAATGTGATACACCACATAAACAAAATGAAAAACAAATACCACATAATCATCTCAATAAATGCAGGAAAAGAATTTGACAAAATCCAGTATTCCTTTATGATTAAAACTCTCAGCAAAATCAGCATACAAGGGACATATCTTAATGTAATAAAAGTCATCTATGACAAACTCACAGCCAATATAATACTGAATGGGGAAAAGTTGAAAGCATTTCCTCTGAGAACTTGAACAAGACAAGGATGCCCAGTATCACCACTTCTCTTCAACATAGTACTGGAAGTGTTAGCCAGAGCAATCAGACAAGAGAAAGAAATAAAGCCTATCCTAATCAGTAAAGAGGAAATCAAACTGTCACTGTTTGCTGATGATATGATTGTTTACCTTGAAAACCCTAAGAACTCCTGCAGAAAGCTCCTAGAACTGATGAAAGAATTCAGCAAAGTTTCCAGATACAAGATGTACACAATTAAGTAGTTTTTCTATACACTAACAGTGACCAAGCACAGAACCAAATCAAGAACTCAACCCCTTTTAAAATAGCTGCAAAAAATAAAATAAAATACTTAGAAATATATCTAACAAAGGAGTCAAAAGACCTCTACAAGGACAACTACAAAACACTGCCAAAAGAAACCACAGAAGACACAAACAAATGGAAACATATCCCATGATCAGGGATGGGTAGAATCAATATTGTGAAAATGACCATACTGCCAAAAGCAATCTACAAATTCAATGCAATCTCCATCAAAGTAGCACAATCATTCTTCACAGAATTAGAAAAAAAAAAAATCTGAAATTCATACAGAACCAAAAAACAGTCCTCATAGCCAAAGCAAGACTAAGCAAAAAGAACAAATCCGGAGACATTACACTACCTTATTTCAAACAATGCTATAATGATGTAGTCAGCAAAACAGCATGGTACTGGTATAAAAATAGGTACATAAACCAATGGAATAGAATAGAGAACCGAGAAACCCAAATATTTACAGCCAGCCGATCTTTGACAAAGCAAACAGAAACATAAAGTGGAGAAAGGATACCTTTGCCAACAAATGGTGCTAGGATAATTCACTAGCCACTTGTAGCAGAATGAACCTGGATCCTCTTCTCTCACCTTATACAAAAATCAGCTTAAGATGGACTTAAACCTAAGATCTGCAACTATAAAAATTCTAGAAGATAACATTGGAAAAACCCTTCTAGACTTTAGCTTAGGCAAGGATTTCATGACCAAGGACTCAAAAACAAATGCAAAGATAAATAGTTGAGACTTAATTAAACTAAAGAGTGTTTGCATGGCAAAAGGAACAGTCAGCAGAGCAAACAGACAGCCCACAGAGTGGGAGAAAATCTTCACAATCTGTACATCTGACAAAGGACTAATATCCAGAATCTACAATGAACTCAAACAAATCAGTAAGAAAAAAACAAACAGTCTCATCAAAAAGTGGGCTAAGGTCAAGAATAGACAATTCTCAAAAGGTGGTACACAAATGGCCAATAAACATATGAAAAAAATGCTCAACATCACCAATGATCAAGGAAATGCAAATCAAAACCACATTGTGATACCAGCTTACTCCTTCAAGAATGGCCATAATCAACCAGGTGTGGTGGCTCATGCCTGTAATCCCAGCACTTTGGGAGGCCAAGGTGGGCGGATCATGAGATCAGGAGATCGAGACCATCCTGGTTAACACGGTGAAACCCTGTCTCTACCAAAAATACAAAAAAATAAGCTGGGCATGGTGGTGGGCACCTGCAGTCCTAGCTACTTTTGAGGCTGAGGCAGGAGAATGGCATGAACCTGGGAGGCAGAGCTTGAAGTGAGCCGAGATCGTGCCACTGCGCTCCAGCCTGGGTGACAGAGAGAGACTCCATCTCAAAAAATTTAAAAAATAAAAAAAAAATGGCTATAATAAAAAAATCAAAAAACAGTAGATGTTGGCATGGATGTGGTGAACAGGGAACACTTCTGCACTGCTGGTAGGAGTGTAAACTAGTACAGCTACTATGAAAAACAGTGTGGAGATTCCTTAAAGAACTAAAAGTGGAACTACCATTTGATCCAGCAATCCCACTACAGAGGAAAAGAAGTAATTATTTGAAAAGATAGTTGCACACTCATGTTTATAGCAGCACAATTCACAGTTGCAAAATCATGGAACCAACCCAAATGCCCATCAATCAACGAATGAATAAAGAAACTGGTATGTGTATGTGTGTGTGTGTGTGTATATGTGTGTGTGTGTGTGTATATATGTGTGTGTGTATACAAATATATATATATATACACATAATGGAATACTACTCAGCCATAAAAAAGAATGTAATAACAGCATTTGTAGCGACCTGGATGAGATTGGAGACTATTATTCTAAGTGATGTAACTCAGGAATTGAAAACCAAACCTCACATGTTCTCACTGATATGTGGGAGCTACACTATGAGGTCACAAAGGTATAAGAATAATACAATGGACTTTGGGTACTTGGGGGAAGAGTGGTGGGGGGTGCAAGGGATAAGAGACTACACATATGGTGCAGTGTATACATGAGTGATGAGTGCACCAAATCTCACAAATCACCACTAAAGAACTTACTCATATAACCAAATACCACCTGTACCCCAGTAACTTATGGAAAAATAAAACATAAAATAAAAATTAATATATAAGTTGAATAAGTTGATTTCTAAAGGAATTTTTATAGACTAACTTGTGAAAATTTGGATATTTATGATATCATTATTATTTTCTAGCATATTTAAATAGTCATTGAATGTTAATGAAAGAAAACAGAGAGTATTCTATTTTTAAAGAAATCCTAACACTTCTGCATTTGACTGCTTGTGTCTACTTCATGAATCTAATTTATGATGCAACATGATGGTAACAGCTGAACATGAAATGTAATGACAATAAGGACACCACGTACACAAAAGAGTAAACGACTTTGAGATTTTACATATTCAACACCTAAGTACTATACATATTTATATAAAATACAAAAATGGAGGTAACACAATTTGTTTTTTGCTTCATGTTTGCAATCATCTTTACTTTAAATCTGTTTTTCAAGTACAGGAATATGAGTTCCACAGGATTGAAGAGGAGAACTGCACGGGATTCCAAACAGTTACATATTTACTTACTTTATCAAATTAAACTTATACAACTAAATTTGCAGTTGTGTTGATGGTTACCTATAAATGAAAGTTTCCCAGTTATTTATTAAAGGATTAGTGACAAAAATGCTAATATTTCAAATTAGCATGTTTTTGTCACTTGTCTTTTAATATGTATATAATATCCTTGAAATATTTATATTTTATACAGTATATATAGTATATAATATGGTTTGGCAGTGTCCTCACCCAAAATCTCATCTTTAATTATAATTTCCTTAATCCCCATATGTCAGGGGTGGGATCAGGTGGAGGTAATCGAATCATGGGAGTAGTTTCCTCCAGGCTGTTTTTGTCACAGTGAGTGACTCTAAAGAGATCTCTTGGTTTTATAAGAATATGTTATTTCCCCTGCTTGCACTCACTCCATCTTGCTCCACTGTGAAGAGGTGCTTGCTTCTCCTTTGCCTTCCACCATCATTGTAAGTTTCCTAATGCCTCACCATGAATGAGAACCCGTGAATCAATTAAACCTCTTTCTTTAATACATTACTCAGTCTTGGGTATTTCTTTATAGCAGTGTGAGAATGAATTAATTCAATAAATAAGTACCACAGAGAGGGGGTTGCTGCTATAAAGATACCTGCAAATGTGGAAGTGACTTTAGAACTGGGTAACAGGTAGAGGTTGGAACAGTTTGGAGGCTCAGAAGAAGACAGACAGATGTGGGAAAGATTGACACTGCCTAGAGGCTTGCTGAATGTTTTTGACCAAAATGCTTATAGAGATGTGGACAATGAAGTCCAGGCTGAGATGGTCTCAGATGGAGATGAGGAGCTTGTTGGAAACTGAAATAAAAGTGTCTCTTGCTATGTTTGAGCAAAGACACTGGTGGCATTTTGCCCCTGACATAGAGGTCTGTGAAATGTTGCACTTAAGAGTGATGATTTAGGATATCTGGTGTAAGAAATTTCTAAGCAGCAAAGCATTCAGGATGTGACTTGGGTGCTCTTAAAAGCATTCAGTTTTGGTCGGGAGTGGTGGCTCACTCCTGTAATCCTAGCATTTTGGGAAGCTGAAGCAGGTGAATCACCTGAGGTCAGGAGTTCAAGACCAGCCTGGCCAACATGGTGAAACCCTGTCTCTACTAAAAATACAAAAATTAGCCAGGCATGATGGTGGGTACCTGTAATCCCAGCTACTCTTGAGGCTGAGGCAGGAGAATCACTTGAACCTGGGAGGTGGAGGTTGCAGTGAGCCAAGACCGTGCCATTGCACACCAGCCTGAGCGATAAGAGCAAAACTCTGACTGACAAAGGAAGGAAGGAAGGAAGGAAGGAAGGAAGGAAGGAAGGAAGGAAGGAAGGAAGGAAGGAAGGAAGGAAGGAAGGAAGGAAGGAAGGAAGGATTGATTCAGTTTTATGCATTCACAAAGATATGGTTTGGAATCGGAACCTATCTTTAAAAGGGAAACAGAGCCTAAATGTTTAAAAAATTTGCAGGCTGACTGCAGGGGCCTTTGAAGTATGCTGAGAATAGATAGGGCTCAAGGACAGTATCTCCAATTGAACTTTTAATGAACTCCCGTAGGCGCCAAGAAGGCGGGCAGATAAAGAAGAGCATAGAAACAAGGAACTGAGTAGAAGGTTACATGTGGGAAAAGAAAGTTTGTTTTGCATTGCATTCTTTCTGCTGACGTGGGGTTTATGGAGTATAAATAAAGTGAGGCAGAGGCTCTGAGTGCGGCCGCCATGTTCTCTGTGTGTCTTTGTCTTTTGTGTGTTCTTTCATTCTCCACCACCCCCGGCACGGACCCCAACACTGACAATGTGATAGAAAAGAAAAAACTTTTTTTTTTTTTTTCTCTGAGAAGAAATTCAAGCTGGCTGCAGAAACTTGCATAAATTAGGAGGACCCAAATGTTAATCACCAGTACAATGGGGAAAATGTCTCCAGAGCATGTCAGAGGTCTTCATGGCAGCCCCTCACATCACAGGCCCAGAGGCCTAGGAAGAAGTTTGCTTTAGGGGTGGAGCCCTCATGGACAGCCTCTGATGCAAGAGGTGGGTTTCCATGGTCTTCAGGAGCTCCACCCCTGCTTTCACAGGCTGGTATTAAGTGTCTTTGGCTTTTCCAGGCACACAGTGCAAGCTGTCAGTGGAGCTACCATTTTGGGGTCTGTAGGATGGTGGCCCTTTTCTCACAGCTCCACGAGGAAGTGCCACAGTGGGGGCTCTGTGTGGGGTCTCTGATGTCACATTTCCCTTCTGCACTGACTTAACAGAGTTTCTCCACGAGGGTTCCACCCTTAAAGCAAATTTCTTCCTGGACATTCAAGTCTTTCCATACATCCTCTGAAATCTAGGCAGAGGTTCTCAGACCTCAATTCTTGATTTCTGTGCACCATGAGGCACAACACCACATGTAAGCCACCAAAGCTTGGGGCTTGCAGTCTCTGAAGCAACAGCCCGAGCTGTACGTTGGCATCTTTTAGTCATGGCTAGCACACAGAGCACCAAATCCTGAGACTGCACAAAGCAGCAAGGCCCTGGGCCCAACCTAAAGAACGGCTTATTCCTCCTAGGCCTCTGAAGAATAGGACCTGGTTCCCTTCTATCCTTGCTGGAATCTTTTTCAAATAGTCCCTGGGCTACATCCTTGGTTTTCTCTCCTAACACACTTTTTCACTGGTTATGTGGCCAAGCTTAGAGTTTTTCAAATGTTTCTGATATGCTTGTCTTTGGATTAGAAATTCCATCTTCAAAACTGTTTCTCTTCACAGTTTAATGTGAGTCATTAAAAGTAGTAATGCAGTAGCCTGAATGCTTTGCTTCTCAGATATTTATTCTACCGGATACCTTAATGCATTGATCTTAAGTTCTGCATTCCATAAAGCCCAAGGACATGGACAAAATAACACAATGAAGTCAAGTTCTTTGTCAGTTCATCACAAGGATGACCTTTACTCCAGTTTCCAATGCCTTGTTCCTCAGTTGCACCTGAAAACTCATCAGAATGGTCTTTAATGTCCATATTTCTATCAGCGTTCTGGTCATGACCAATGAACTAATCTCTAAGGGTTTTCAGTCTTTCCCTAGTCTTGTTGTCTTCTAAACCCTCACCATAATGCAGGCTTTTCTAGTCTCATCCTCCAAATTCTTCTAGCCACTACCCATTATCCAGTACCAGAGCCATTTCTACATTACTGGGTGTTATTATAAATTGGTATCAGTTCTGGTACCATTTTTTAAATCTTAGTCTGTTTTATTGGATTATAACAGAATACCTGAAACTGAGTAATTTTTAAGAAAATAAACTCATTATAGTTATGGAGGCTGATAACCCAAGTTTAAGAGTGGGAACCTTCATGCTGATGAGGACAATCTCCAGAGTTCCAAAATGGCACAGGGCATCCCATGGTGAGGGGGCCGAGCATCCTTGTCCAAGTCTCTCTTTTCTTATGAAGTCGACAGTGTCACTTCTGTGAAAAGCCACTAACCCATTAATCCACTAATTCACTAACTCATTAATCTATCCACAGATTAATTCATTTAGGAGAACAGAGCACTCATGGCCCAATCACATTTTAAAGTCTCCACCTCTTAATACTGACACGTTGGAAATTAAATTTCAATGTGAGTTTTTGAGGGGACAAATATTCAAACCATAGCAGCATTCAATTATGAAAATGAAGGCAGAAGATTGTCATCATCATCAGAAGTTTCAGTTAGAAAAGCAGATAGAGGCTGTTAATGAAGTAATGCGATGTACCGGCTACATAATACTAGTTCACATTATATTCTATTTAATTGTAAAGTTCTTCTAAGACAGAGCTTATGGCCAAACTGAGACAAGTGAAAGACTTTGGAATAAATGATTATTGTATACACTACTGTACTTTTCTAAGACTTTTGGAGAGTTCATATATTTTACATTCTTTTTTTATTATCTGCAATTATCCAGTTTTAATATACTGAAAAAATGTGTGTTATACTGTCTGATTTATAATATTAATGATGAATCAGTTAATTTTACATTACTGCAGAGCAAATGATGCACATAGTTTTATGTTAATTTTCTTGTTTATATTAATGTTATAAAGTTATGATTATTGAATGTGTATTTATGTAAGTGGAGTATTTTATACAAATTTTACTTCAACAGTTATTGCTGCTGAATATTTGTAACAAGCCATTTATTTAAAAAGGAAAGACAAATATTGTATCACATCTGATACATTTGAATTATTTCTCACATCACATGCTACAAAAGACAAAAGTCAGTGATGATTTATTGCTGTAAGTTGTACAGCTCTCCACATTTTTGACTTCACTTGCAAAAACTTGAAAGAACTCAGGAATTAATTTTCACTTACTAGTATCATTACTTTGTGTATCCTTTCTTTTACTCATAACACTGGTCCAGTAATAAGCCAACGTGAGAATAAATCAAGTGAGTACAAGTCAACATTTTCAATCTGGACTAGATTTAGAACCTAGATCCTGGCCTATTGCAATGTAGCTCCCAGATATGCTAAACATGTGCATGCATCAGGAAGAGAAAAATCTCCTGGCTCTTATGATACTCAGTTTCTTATAAGTCTGAAAGAAATGCATATTAGAATAGTCAAGTCAATAAATGTCTACTATTTTGTGATTGATACTCATAGCGGCACGAGGCCAGGTGCCACATCTGGATGTGTAATGTCTAGAAGTTGACAGTGACTGAAATCCACCAGGCTTAAAACTTTTCCATTTTGTATTTCAGTAACCCCATATGCAGTGACTGTAATTAAAGCATTTCTAAATTTAATGTATTTCTTCTCATATCATTTATTATGTTAAGCACAATTCTATAATATAATTAATATTAAATATTACATTTTATCATATCACCCTTAAATATAAAAACACCTGCTTATTTTACATTTGTCTATAGATTTATACTTAGAATCATCACAATAATAGGTGAAAGCTATTCTATTAAGAAAATTGTATTCCAAATGATTAATAAATTTGACATTAATTCTTAAAATTATAGGTAGTCTAGTGAAATGTACTGAAAGGCAAGCTCTATCATTTTAAACCACACACCATGCTTTTTCTCAAGTGTTATCTCAATGAATAACATTATGGTTAAAATATATGCAGACTATATATTGGAATATATACATACTTTTATATATTTAAATGTTTTCAAATATTTAGTTTTTGAAATGGCTAAACCTTCAGATTTTGTTAGAAGCATATCCCCATATTATGTGTATGTATTTAATTGTTAATACTCTAACTTCTTTTAACTGTCAGTTATTTAGAATTTTTCAACTGTGTCTTTACAAAGTCCTATTTAAGCATTATTATATACAACCTAGTATTTCAATTAAATTCATGGGCCAATGCTTTTATTTTTTTGAAATTTATATAGAGTACCATTAGTTAAATTAACCTGTGGTTAGATTTGCACTTCTAAATCCTTCCCTGAATTTTAATGCCCTATTCACCCACCATCTCTTGCAAAATCTTTGAATCACCCCTCTCTTTCTTCATGCCCATTCAGTCCACCTAAAGACAATGTCCTTACGTTATCTTTTTTAAAAATCACTTTCACCTGAATATTTTTCACATAGCAAAGTATATTTCAGTCTCCCCTAACAAAATATCTACTCCATTTGCACTGATTTTCAAATTATCATTTAAATGGTATTTTTTTTCCATGAATGTATACCAGTTACAGCTGAGGGAAGCTTCTTCCCCTCTTTTCCCCTAATGCATTTCATTTTATCACTTGTTTTAACTTATACAAAGCTTTGCAGTGTAAATGTTTGAATACTAATTAAATATAAAAACTGAGATTTGGAAGAGATCCTAGGCCATATTTATGCTCAATATCCAACTTTTTGTTTATTTTCTTGTATTACTAGGGAAACAAGTTTTAAATAAGTTTACGTTATTTCTCTACATTCTAAAATTTATACAATTCTAGTTCTAGTCAAAATTTTTGAAAAAGCATATTTTATACATCCTATTAATATTTTCACTTATTTATTGGCCTAAAGTTTACAGTGATATTGTTTCAAAAATACTAATAGTTTTCAGAACAATATGATTTATTTACACTACAGAATTTAATCCTGCAATAATAGTTTCTTTTTACAGAGGATCAAAAAGCTTCAGAATAGTTATTTTCACAGTATGACAAATGTACTGAAATCTGACCTCAGGTTGACATTTTATAATGTGCATTAATCAACCGTATTGTTGTTTTATTAATAATTAAATAATTATTAAATAATAATTAAATAATAATAATTAAGGACTAAAAACTTTACTCACAATTTTCATTCATTTAACTAAAAATATATGTCTTCTTCTTAAGTTAACATAAAATATTATTCCCTCAAATGTATGTTTTAGGTATACCAAACTCAGTAAAATGAAGCACTACTGTTTCAAACACTTTGGGCATAATTCCTGACATGATGAGTGAAAGTAAAGCAAAATGGTAAGCAATAATCACCTTTATGGTGTCTAGGTAAATTTAAAATTGCTCATAACTTTAATTCAGGTAGTTATTTCAACAATTTATACAGCAATTTAGAAGGATTATTACAAAAATAACAATGTTTTCTGATTATAGACAGATTACTCTATAGAAAAATGACTAAGAATTTGAGTAAACACTTTACAAAAGAAAATGTACACATTACTATGAACAGTTAATCCTAATTTATCTCATTAATCTGGAAAATGTAACTGCAATAAGATACTAGAATGACACAAATTTTTAAAATTAAAAATGGAAAGAATGAAATAGATATTCTGGCAAATGAATATTTTCTATTAAAACTTTAATACCAACACATGAACCCTAAATATATAGGTAAACGATGATGTCTATCTGTGTCATTTATTAAATTACTTTATATGATGTGATTCTACCTTAAAGTGATGTATTATCTATGAATTATTTCTCAGATTATTCCATTCCATAATATTCACTCTTTAGTATGAACACTTGGTGCTTTCAATTTTAGTATGATTTGTTTTGTCAATTAATACGCACTATCTTTCTTTATTGCAATTAGCTTGCTTTCCCTTATCTATTAATAATTTTTTGTTTTGTTTTGTTTTGTTTTTTTGAGACAGAGTCTTGCTCTGTTGCTCAGGCTATAGTGCAGTGGCATGAACTTGGCTGACTGCAACCTCTGCCTCCCAGCTTCAAGCTATCTATCTAGCTGTATGTTTGCACCAATTAGCAACCACTTTTCATTCTCCCTTACCCCCATCCCACTCTTCTCATCCCACTCTTACCTTTCTACTCTATTTCTATTAGATCATTTTTTAAAACTTCCATATATGAGTGAAAACATGCAATATCTGTCTTACTGTCTGTGTCTAGCTTAGTTCACTTAACACAATGACCTCCAGTTCCATTCATGTTGCTACAAATGGAATACTTTTTTTGACCTATTATAGTATTCTATTATACATATATACCACATTGACTTTGTTCATTCATCTATTAATGGACACTTCAATTTCTTATCTTTGCAATTGTAAATAGTGCTGTGATAAACATGAAAGCAGGTATTCCTTTGATATACTGATCTCTTTTCATTAGAATAGATTCCCAGTAATTAGATTACTGGATCATATGGTAGTTCATTTAGTTTTTTTTTTGAGAAATCTCCATAATATTTCTCATAGTGGTTATAGTAACATACATTCCAATCAACAGTGTATGATTTTTCTTTCTTCTGCATCCTGGCTAGCAGAGGCTATATTTTCTCTTTTAACAGTAGCCTGATATTATAATTTTTTACTCTCCTCCTCAAAAAACAGCAACACATTCTTGACATTAGCTATCTTGATCTATCCAGGAGGCTATTTTTGTCTTTGCCTTTACGCTGTTAGAATGGCATTTTTAACCAAGGAAATGACCTGGATCTACCTAAGATATCATAGAAAGCTTTTACAGCAAAAGAAAGATCAGGGATGCTGTTCAAGTTCTTTTTTTTTTTTTTTTTTTCTTATGATAATGTAACATCATTTGTTGACTCCTTATGACATGGCAAATTCAGCAAGCCCTCACTGACCTTTAATCTCAAATTCAACCAAAACTGAGTATATATTTTTGATAGAAATTGGAGAAACAGCATTATCATTTGCTCAGATTAGATAATTAATAAATAGCTAAAAATGTAGTAGTCTTCCAATTATGGGTCACTGATATTGTTTGGCTCTGTGTCTTCACCCAAATCTCATCTTGCAGCTTCCATAATTCCCATGTGTTGTGAGTGGGACTTGGTTGGATATGATTGAATCATGGGTGTGAGTCTTTCCCATGCTGTTCTCGTGATAGTGAATGGGTGTCACGAAATCTGATGGTTTTGAAAACTGTAGTTCTCCTGCACGAGCTCTCTTTTTGCCTGCTGCCATCCACGTAAGATATTATTTATTCCTCCTTGTCTCCCGCCAAGACTGCGAGACCTCCCCAGCAATGTGGAACTGTGAGTCCAATTAAACCTCTTTCTTTTGTAAATTGCCCAGCCTCAGGTATGACTTTAACAGCAGCATGAAAATGGACTAATAAAGTAAATTGGTACCAGTAAAGTGGGGTGTTGCTGAAAAGATACCCGAAAATGGGGAAGCGACTTTGGAGCTGGATAACAGGCAGGGTTGGAACACTTTGGAGGGCTCAGAAGAAGGCAAGACAAAGTGGGAAAGTTTGGAACTTTCTACAGACTTGTTTAATGGTTTTGACAAAAATGCCAAGAGTGATATGAATAACAAGGTCCAGGCTGAGGTGGTCTCAAATGGAGATGAGGAATTTGTTGGGAACTAGAGCAAAGGTGATTCTTGTTATGTTTGAGTGGAGACTCGCAGGATTTTGCTCCTGTTCTTGAGATGTGTGGAACTTTGAACTTGAGAGAGGTGATTTAGGGTATACAGTGGAAGAAATTTTTCAGCAGCAAAGCATTCAAGAGGTGATTTGGGTGCTATTAAAGGCATTCAGTTTCAAAAGGAAAACAGAGCATACAAGTTCAAAAAATGACTGGATGTGACGACTCACGCCTGTAATCCCTGCATGTTAGGAGGCTGAGGTGGCCAGGTCATGTGGTCAGAAGTTCGAGACTAGCCTGACAACATGGTAAAACCCCATCTTTACTGAAAATACAAAAAAATTAGCTGGGCATGGTAGCAGGTGCCTATAATCCCAGCTACTCCAGAGGCTGAAGCTGGAGAATTGCTTGAACTCGGGAGGCAGAGGTTGTAGTGAGCCAAGACCGGGCCACTGCACTCCAGTCTAGACAACAGATAGAGATTCCATCTCAAAAAAAAAAAAAAAAAAAAATTCAAAAACAATTGCATCCTGACAATGCAATAGAAAAGAAAATTCCGTTTTCTGATGAGAAATTCAAGCCAACTGCAGAAATTTACATAATTAATGAGGAGCCAAATGTTAACCACAAAGACAATGGGGAAAATGTCTCCAAGGCATATCAGAGACCTTTGCAGCAGCCCCTCCTACCACATACCAGAGGCCTAAGAGGAAAAAGTGGTTTCCTGGGCCACGCCCGGGGTCCCGTTTGCTGTGTGCAGCCTAGAGACTTGGTGCCCTGTGTCCCAGCCGCCCCAGCCATGGTTGAAAAGGAGCCAATGTAGAGCTTGGGCTATGGTCTCAGAAGGTGCAAGTCTCAAGCCTTGGCAGCTTCCATGTGGTGTTGAGCCTGTGAGTGCACAGAAGTCAAGAATTGACATTTGAGAACCTCTACCTAGATTTCAAGAGTTGTGAGGAAACTCTTCGATGCCCAAAGAGAAGTTTGCTATAGGGGTAAGGTCCTCATGAAGAACCTCTGCTAGGGCAATGTTGAAGGGAAATGTGGGATGGGAGCCCCCACACATAGTCCTTACTGGGGCACTGCCTAGTGGAGCTGTAAGAAGAGGGCCACTGTCTTCCAGATTCCAGAATGGTAGATCCACCCTCAGCTTGCACCATGCATCTGGATAAGCCACAGACACTCAACACCAGCCCATGAAGGCAGCCGGGAGGGAGTCTGTACCTTGTGAAGCCACTGGGGCAGAGCTGCCCAAGACTATGGGAACCTACTTGTTGTATCAGTGTGACCTGTATGTGAGACATGGAGTCATAGGAGATCATTTTGAAGCTTTAAGATTTGATTGCCCTGCTGGATTTTGAACTTGCATGGGGCCTGTAGCCCCTTTGTTTTGACCAATTTCTCCCATTTGGAATGGCTGTATTTACCCAATGCCTCTACCTCCATTGTATCTAGGAAGTAACTAACTTGCTTTTGATTTTACAGGCTCATAGGCAGAAGGGACTTCCCTTATCTCAGATGAGACTTTGGATTGTGGACTTTTGATTTAATGATAAAATGAATTGAAACTTTGGGGGACTGTTGTGAAGCCATGATTGGTTTTGAAATATGAAGATATGAGATTTGGGAGGGGCCAGGTGAGGAATGGTATGCTTTGGCTCTGTGTCCCCATCCAAATCTCATCTCATACTCCCATAATTCCCACATGTTGTAGGAGGTACCTGGTGGGAGATGATTGAATCATGGGGGTGGGTCTTTCCCATACTGTTCTCATGATAGTGAGTGGGTCTCATGAGATCTGATGGTTTTACAAAAAGAGAGATTTTCTGCACAAACTCTCCTTTTTGCCTGCCATCAACCACATAAGATGTGACTTACTCCTCTTTGTCTTCCTCCATGATGGTGAGGCCTTCCCGTCCACGTGGAAATGTGAGTCAATTAAACCTCTTTATTTTGTAAATTGCCCAGTCTCGAGTATTTATTTATTAGCAGCATGAAAACAGACTAACACAGTCCTCTATCAAACTAAAGCACACACTAGAAAGACTGAGCCAGAGTCTACAATCTCTTAAGTAACCTGTAGACCGACACCTTTGGATTTAACATTTTTGCTCCAATTTTGAACTTACATTTAACGTACAAGTGATTTATAACAGAAAGCCTCTAGAGAAAAAAGAAACAATGATTTTACTTATGGCAATACTTTGAGTTTATTTCTGGTTTTAGTTAATTCATCTATTAAAAATGAGACTCTATCTTTTTTATGTATGGTTTTATTTATTTTTGGCACCTTTGAAATGGAAAAGTTTGCAATTTAAAAACTAAAGTAGAACTACAGCTAGCATAAGGAAACATGAGTCTTCATAATGAAATTGAGTGTTGAAAACTAATATATTTTCATTAAAAGGTAAATATCAAATAAATTAATTTCATATTGAATTTAAGACTAAAAAGAAAATCCTATAACATTCTGAAAGTCACAGTTAATTGTGCCAATTCCTTGCCTTTTCTAATTAGAAACAAAAAGGGAATTTTTATAGTTGATAAGTTAAGAAACAACACCTAAGAGTACTTGTTAAACCTATGGATACTTATTAAACCATCTCCTGCTTGCCCTTTGGTCAGTTTCTTTGTGTTGAAAGTATTACACTGTCGGAAGTTGTTGTCTGAGTTTTATAAAGCAGAATAATCTAAAACGTTTGATTTTTATTTTATTTTATTTTTTTTAAGTTTGAGTTTTCCTATATCATCTCCTTCATTAGCCTGTTCAGCCTGCCTTGGGAAGAGTGAGGCTGGTGAGTTGATTTGAGCTACTGTCTTGTCTCATGCATTCAAGCTTGGCTTATGTATCTAATAGAAAGGATGGTAAGTTGGAGGGGCAGGACATGTCACTTGACAGACTTTTTCTAAGAGTACTCTCATTTCCTACTGAGTGATGCTAATGAATTAGGGCATTGGCTTATGACACCAATCCAAAACTAAACTATACTCCTGGCTGGAAGCAAACACTGTTTTATCTACCCCCTCATGCTGAGTTTTTGGGGCCGTATTTGGGTAAGCTGAAAGCTGAAACAACTGATCATCCAAGATGTTCATATTTTACTTCCAGCAGGCTTCAGCTTCCCTGTGGTTCTACTGCTCTTTTAATATAGCTTTTTTTCTTTCTCATGCATCCTGTGTTAGGATGTCCTGCTTCATTCAGATTCTACTTTCTTTTTTACGAAGTTATCCATTGTCTATGATCCTGAAAATATTCATCTTCCTGAATTTGACCAGGGCTATGTATTTTTTGTTTGTTTATTTTTAGATGCTTTTAACAACATTTTGGGATTGGAGCATTATGGAGTTGTAACACATCCTTAAATTATTACCTTCCAATTTTTCCTTTAGTTAAACAAATAACTGGAGAAAAATTATCAAATGCCTGAGTGCTTAAAAATGCAATATTTATGTGCACTTTGAGCATGCTTAACATTGTAGGAGCCATAACAATATGAACGATTATTAACATAGACTAAATTTAAACATTCCCAGTTAGAAATTACAATTATAGGATAAAATAGAAATATTATAAACCTTGTAATTGTAAGAAAATAACAATAGTATTAAAAATTTGGCTTGAGAGAAGGTAAGAATTTGGTAAGAAACTTGAAGAATGCTGCTTAAAATGTATCATATTATCCAGACACTGCCTTATAAAAATAAGAATTTTAAAAATTATTCAGTTTTTTTATTAGTATATGTAATTTGTTTTTCTTGATTTAAAAACTAATATTTTAACTGACAATGTAAAGATATAATAATTTTTAAATTTGGACTTATTTTTGTTAACTACAGATAAATTTCAATGTAATCCTTCTAAAGTAAGAATATGTAGCATTAACTCATATAAATAAAACTGTTTTTATTTATCCTTACATATTTATATAGATTTGATAATATGAAAGCATGTACATAGAGCAAAATATGGCATTAAGAATAGCCATAAAATAAATACCTACTCAGCTTGATAAGAAAACTTATTACAATTAGATTAGAAGTTACATAATCTCCCCTTGTCAATTGTATCTGTTTTTCTCCAAACATAAGGAAGGGACCCCACTATCATGAACTTTGCCTTTTATATTTCCTTACTTTCACATATAGTCATGCATCACTTAACAATGAGGGTTTGTTCTGAGAAATCCATCACTGGGCTATTTCTACACTGCACAAGCATCATAGAAGGTATTGACACAAATCTAGATGATATAGCCTGCTACACAGCTAGGCTGTATGGTATCATTAATTACTACAAGACTGCCAACTTGTACACAATGTTACTGTTCTGAATGATGTAGGCTATTATAACACAATAATATTTCTGTATTTAAACATACGTGAAGATAGAAAATATACAGGAAAAATATGGTATAAAAGTTTAAAAATTGGTGTACCTATAAATGGGCAATTACTGTGAATGGAGCGTGCAGGACCAGAATTTGTTCTGGGTGAGTTAGTGAGTTGGGAGTGAATTTGAAGGTCTAGGACCTTACTGTATACCATTGTAGACTTTATAAACACTGTACACTTAGGATGCACTAAATTTATTTTAATTTTATTTCTTCAATAGTGAATGAATTTTAGCTTACTGTAACTTTTTTCTTTATAGATTTAAAATTTTTAAAAACTTTTTGACTCTTTGGTAGTAACACAGCTTAAAGCCAAAACACATTATACATCTGTACAAACATTTTATTTCTGTGAATTACTATTTTATAATAATAGAATAATAATGTTATAGAAAAATAGAATAATGTATTCTATTTAAAATATTTTTTTCTTTATAAACATTTTTTGTTAAAGACAGGACACAAATAAACACATTTGCCTAGGCGTACACAAAGGGGGATTCATTAAAACACTCTCTTCCACCTCCATATCTTGTCCCACTGGAAGGTGTTTAGGGAGCTTTCTTCTCCTTAATAACAATGCCTTTTTCTAGAATACCTCCTAAAGGACCTGCTAGAGGCTGTTTTTGAATTAGCTATGTTTTTTAGTAAGTGGAAAAAAACACTCTAAAATAATGATAAAAAGTAGACTATAGTAAGTACATAAACCAGTAACATAGTTGTTATCATTAAAAAGGATTATGTATTTTACACAATATTAGATGTTACACTTTTATAAGACTTGCAGTGCAGTAGATTTATTTACACCAGAATTACCACAGCAGGTGAGTAATACATCATATTATGACGTTAAGAAGGAGATAACATCACTAGGTGATAGATATGATTCAGCTCCCTTATAATCTTGTGGGAGCACCATCATACGGTGACAGTCAATTTCCGACTTACTCAATGGCTTAACTTTTCATTGTTCTACTCTATTATCATGGAAAAGTGATACACATTCAGTAGAAATTGCACTTTGAGTACCCATACAACCATTCTGGTTTTCCCTTTCAGTACAGTTTTTAATAAAGTACATGAGATACTCAACACTTTATTATAAAACAGGTTTTGTATTAGATAATTTTACCTAACTGTGGGCTTATAGAAGGATTTGAGCACATGTAAAGTAGGGTAAGCTATGTTCAGTTTATTAGATATATTAAATACACCTTCAGACTATGTTTTGTTTTTTTTTTAGCTTAAAATAGGTATATTGGGATGTAAGTTCATCATAGGCCAACAAGCATCTGGAGATATATAACTACTTCTTTGTGTTTTACTCTATGGAGCATAAAGGTTATATGGTTATCACGGTGAAAATATGAGAAATGTACCCTTTTTTGTTCACAGGGAGGAAAAGAATATTTATTGTAAAATATACCCATGTTCTTGGCCATAACAAGACTTACTCTCCGGGGTAAAAAACATTGCCATAGTCCTATCTCTGCTACAGGAAGGAAGGACATTCTTCTCAATACAACTGTCTCTGGTTGTTTTGTTGTTGTTTTGTTTTGTCTTGTTTCTTAATTTCACCTAAGGGAGTCAACTGAAAAAAAGTAGTTGATATGGTTTGACAGATCTCAGCTGGAGTTGTAGTTCCCATAATTCCCACATGTTGTTGGGGGAACCTGGTGGAAGATAACTACGTCATGAGAGGTGGATTTCCCCAGACTGTTCTCATGGGAGTGAATAAGTCTCACGAGGTCTGATGATTTTATAAGGGGTTTCCATTTTCACTTGGCTTTGGAACTGCATAAGAGGCAGAAGTTAGAACATTTTGGAAGGCTCAGAAGAAGACAGGAAAATGTGGGAAAGTTTGGAACTTCTTAGAGATGCATTGAATGGCTTGGACCAAAGTGCTGATTATGATACAGCCAATGAAATCCAGGATGAGGTGGTCTCAGATGGAGATGAGAAACTTTTTAGGAACTGGAGTAAAGGTGACACTTGGTATATTTCAGCAAGAGACTGGGGACATTTTGCCCCTGCCCTAGAGATTTCTGGAACTTTCAACTTGAGAGACATGATTTAGGTATCTGACAGAAGAAATGTCTAAGCAGCAAAGCATTCAAGAGGTGATTTTTGTGCTGCTAAGAGCATTCAATTAAAAAAAAAAAAAAACAGAATTAAAGTTCTGAAATTTTGCAGACAGATGACGCAATAAAAAAGAAAAGTTCATGTTTTAAGGAGAAATTGAAGCCAGTTGGATAAATTTGCATAAACATTGAGAAGCCAAATGTTAATCACCAAGACAATGGAGAAAATGTCTCCAGGGCAGGTCAGAGACTTCTGTGGCAGCCCCTCCCATCACAGGTTTAGAGGCCTAGGGAAAAAAAAAAATGGTTTTGTGGGGTGGGCCCAAGGCAACCCCCTAACCCCGTGTGCATCCTAGGGACTTGGTACCCTGCCTCTCAGCTGCTCTATCCATTGCTAAAAGAGGTCAAGGTACAGCTTCAGCTGTTGCTTCAGAGGATGCAAGCCTCAAGCCTTGGCAGCTTCCACATGATGTTAAGCCTGAGGGTGCACAGAAGTAAATAATTGATTGCCTAGATTTCAGAGGATGTATAGAAATGCCAGGATCTTCAGGCAGAAGTTTGCTACAGAGGTAAGGCCCTCATACAGAACCTCTGCTAGGACAATGTGAAAGGGAAATGTGGAGTTGAAGCTCCCACACAGAGTCCCCACTGGTGCACTGCCTAGTGGAGCTATGAGAAGAGTGACACCATCCTCCAGATGCCAAAATGGTATATCCACCAACAGTTTACAATCACATGCCTGGAAAAGCTGCAGACACTCAATGCCAGTCCATTAAAGCAGGTGAGAGGGAGTCTGTACCCAGCAAAACTGAAGAGATGGAGCTGCCCAAGACCATGAGAATTGGCCAATTTATCCTATTTGGAATAGGTGTAGTTATCCAATGCCTGTACTCCCATTGTATCTAGAAAGTAATTAACTTGCTTTGATTTTACAGGCTCATAGGCAGAAGGGACCTGCCTTATCTTAGATGAGACTTTGGACTGTGGACTTTTGATTTAATGTTGAAACTAGTTAAGACTTTAGGGGGACTATTGCGAAGGCATGATTGGTATTGAAATGTGAGAACATGAGATTTGGGATGGGCTAGAGGAAGAATGATATGGTTTGGTTGTGTCCCCACTGAAATATGATCTTGACTTCTAGCTCCCATAACTACCACATGTTGGACAGAGACTCAGTAGGGGATAATTGAATCAGTGGGAGTGGTTTCCTCCAGACTTTCCTCATGGTAGTGAATAAGTCTCATGAGATCTGACAGTTTTAAAACAGGTTTCCCTTTTTCACTAGGTTTTCCTATTCTTTTGTCTACTGCCATGTAAGACATGCCTTTTGCCTCCCACCATGACTGTGAGGCCTCCCCAGCTATGTGGAACTGTGAGTCCATTTAAACCTTTTTCTTTATAAATTACCCAATTTTATCTGCAGCATAAAAATGGACTAATGCAGTAGTTAACAAGTTAGAACATCATGAAAATAAACTGAATATACTGCAACCAGGAACAAGAGTAGGGAAAATGGGTAAGAAAAAGACTGCAATAAGGAAATATTTATGCAAGTTGTAGCCCAAAGACATATCTCACGAAAAAGAATGAGATATATATATCATATATATAGATATATAGATATATAGATATAGAGAGAGAGAAGGCTTTTTCTCCCCAACACCTTACCACCATATTAAAAGAGCTCTAGTAAGAGGAGATTAAAACTGAAAGTGCTTGAAATTGTACCATTTATATATTGGTGGGGGATATGTAATATGGTACATCCACAGTGGAAACCAGTTTGACAGTTTCTCACAATGTTAAACACAGAAGTACTATATAGACTTGCAAGTCTATTCCTACGTATGCACCCAGCAGAATTTATAACATGTTTTCACACAAAAACTTGTGCAAGAATGTTCATAACAGCAAATTTAAAATATCCAAAAAGTTAAAATTACCCAAATGCTCATTACCTGTTGAACAAGTAAAATTTATTGCTTTATAATGAAATACTATTCAGCAATAAAAAGGAACGAAATACTTGTATATACTACAACATAGATGAATCTTGAAAACACTATGCTAAGTGAAAGAAGTCAGACATAGAAGGCCACATATTGTATAATTTTATTTCTATGAAATGTCCAGATAGGCAAATGCAAAGACAACAGAAAGTAAATCAGTAGTTGCTAAGACATATGGGGTAGACAAAATTGGTCATAACTGCTAATGAGATGGAATTTCTTTTCAGAGTGATTTATATGATCATATAGTGGTGATGATTGAACAAAATTATACATATATTATAAACCACTGAATCATACACTTTAAAATAGTTTTAATGGTGTTTCTCAATATTAATTTGAACTTTATCCAAAAATAGTTTTCAAAATCTGAAAAAGCTGAAAGTCACAGACTCCATATTAAGGCTAAAAATACCATGTGAAGAAAGGCTAAAAATGCAATGTGAAAAAAGCAATGAAATGTGAAGTTTCTGACATCTATAAATACAGTAAATATTAAACACAGTCCAATTTCCTATCATATTAACATAAATCTTCACACTACATCTCTTTTTATCTATTTACCCAGTAAACAATGTCAAGGTTTCAACATCAAAAGGCACAAGCCCCTGAGCAGACAGAGCAAGAATCAGAACCAAAATCAGATATCATGCAGATGCTGGAATTATCATCACACAGGAAATTTTAAGTAACTAGTATTAATATGTAAAATGCTATACTGGGAAAGGATATAGCATGCAAGAATGCATGGGTAATGTCAAAAGAAAAATGCAATTTTAAGAAAAAAAAGAAATAGTAGAAATCAAAAACATTTTAATAGAAATAAAGAATTACATTGATGGGTCCACATCATATGAGTATCATCATGTGTATACTTACCACTTAAGTGAAAACAATTAGTAATCATGAAGATTCATCAATGAAATTTCCCAGACTACAATACAGAGACAGAGAAAAGAGGAAATCTCAAAAAATTATTTGACAATTTCCAAAGACATAACTTCCATTGGAACTACAAAAAGAAACACAAAAACAAATAAATGCAGCAAAATAAATAATTAAAATATTAATGTGAAATACTTTCCAAAATTAATAGCAGACAGCAAACTACATATTTAGGAAACAACAGAGCACCAAGAAGAACAAATACTCCCACCAATAAAAGCAAGCAAACTAAAACAGGAAACAATAGCAATATGCCAGGCACATCATATTGAAACTACAATAAAGCACAAGCAAAAAGAAAATCTTGAAACAAGCTGAATGAAAAACATCTTATCTTTCTAGAAACAAGGGAACAGATTACATCAGGCAAGAGGAGAGCACAGTGAACTCTTTAAAGTGTTGAAAGAAAAATTCACCATCTGTAATACTGTGTATACATCCAATGATATTATTTTTCAAAACTGAAAGAAATGTAAACTGCACAAACAAAAATGGAAAAAATTCATTCCCAGAACTTCCCTGTAAAAGACATGCTAGAAGTTTTTCAGGCAGATGGAAGCTTCTATGGATCAGAAACTTGAAACTACTTATAAAAAGGAAAGAAAGAGTTGGAGAAAGAATAAATACAAATAAAATTATTATTTTTTACTTTTCTAATTTGATTTAAAGATAAATTAAGGAACTATATATTGATCATTATATGCAGGTAAGTGTAAAGAATGAAAAATCCAACAAACATTATAAAGTAACAATATATTGGCTGATTATAACGTGAATAAGTTAAAATAATGAAAAAATATGACCAAAGTTTTGATTAACAGTAATATATCATTTTGACATAACGTATCCTTGATATCATATGATAAAATTAGCATTTTAGTTTTGTGTTTTTATCCCTCAAACTCCTATTTCCAGTGTACTCATGAGAGAAAAACTTCAAATGAATTATAGTTGAGAGGATATTCTACAAAATTTCCAATGAGTACTCCATAAATCCTCCAAGTTCATCAAAAACAAGGAATATCTGAGACTCTACCCCACCCAAGAGTAGTCTGAGGAGACATGATGAATGTGGTATCCCAGATGGAATGCTGGTATAGAAAAATGACATTGGGTAAATGCTAATAAAATCTTAATATGTGTGAAGTTGTGTTAATGATAATGCATCATTATCAGTTTATTAGTTGTGACAATTATGCCATACTAACGTAAGATGTTAACAGTAGAGATAAATAAGTGCTGGGTATGTGGGAACTCTGCACTATCTTCGTAATTTTTCTGTAAATTTAAAACTATTCTATATTAAACATTTATAAAAGTAAAAATATGTGGTGGGTCATTTATTATTTTTTTACATACTTTACTAGTGTTACCATTGTATCTAGAAATGCATACACAATATTAGACATCTAATTTTAAACTTCTACTTAATATGGAATAATACATGTTATTTCATGTTAAAACAATTTACAGAAAAATCTCATTTGATTCACAATTCTGAGTTAAAGATTCTGAAAATTAAATTTGGTGAGGTATCTATGAAAATTGGGCCAATCACCACCATAGCCCACTGACTTAATGAAATGAAAGTTTCACACATATGTAGTAAATAAATATATACACACATCCACATACACATACACACATATATGTATATGTATACACATACACACATATATATTCACAAATATATATTTATTTACATTTATATGAATATAGACTTGGAAGAGTTGATCTAGGTAATCACCGAAGTTTTAAGCCTCAAAATTTCATCTCCCAGTTTGCTGTCAGAGCTAATTTTGACAGTTTACAAGTTACATAATTTTATATAAATGATTTCTAGGTGCCACCATCAGCAATTTTAAAGTACTTGCTTATACAGCAAGAGGTCTTTTTATATAGATATCTGGTACCAAGAGGTGGTAAATGTAATTTCAAATTATATTTTAATGTCTTATTTGCTTGGACTTTAAAAACTTTGTAGTTTTTTTATATTGACAGTGATATCTCATGAGAGACAATAAAACTTTTTTTGCTAAACAAAGATTAAAAGTGAGCTTATTAATGTATACTATCATAGTAGAACTGTTGACTTTTGCAGCAATTCTGCAGATTTTCTTTTACATTTAATTAGAACGCAGGTATTTTGTTTGGTTTCCCCAAAAGCATATCCTTTAATAAGAAATTGTGAACTACTAGTTTACGGGGTAATCCCACAAAGAACTAGTAGAAGGGTACAAAGTTGAGAGAGTACAGATAAGGAAAAAAGTACATGCATCTTAAATAAGATGCAATTTTGGACAACTGGAACACTAGGAGACAATGTGAAACATATATCTGAGTTTTTCACAGTAAAGAGAAAACCTGGACTAAGTAGTCAGTTGGCAGTAAGATTAGGTGCATATTATTTGGAGAATTAAAGAGACAGAGCAACATATTTCACGAGCAGATATGAAATATTTTTGCAAATTAAGAGATCAGATTTATTAGACAAATGGATTGAGAAAGTCAAGATGAAACCAGGACTAATGGATATGTGAAGCTATACAGTATTCAAAGCTAACTCTAGTATACGATATAAAATTTTAATTTTTCTGCATGTCTTCAAATCATTAAGAGCATCAATTATAGTGATAAGCATATAACTCACATTCATAATCTGTGGATTATCAAAATAAGCTTATATATCAGCAGTAACCTTCATTAGTACAATATTAATTTGATTATACATTCAGTATATTTCAGATTGAGAATCTTCCTTTCATTAAACAGTAAATGACTTTCTCATGAATTTAACTAACATTTATTTCTCATGACAAATAGTTAAGCTTTCGTAGCAATCAATCATTGTGTACAACGTTTTCTCTTTTTCTCCTTTTGCTAAGATTATCCTGTTTTAAAAATTTGTTTAGTAACATGTTGGGAAAAAGGAATGTAAAACTAATAAATATAATTTTATTAAAACATAGAATGTTGACTTTTCTTATAAAGGTAGAATGAGAGCAGTACTTAATGCTAGCTACATTTTAAATTTTTTATTATACTAGATTGTCTGTAACTATCAAGTTTGTCATCATGACCTCAGGAGAGTTAATGAGGTCATTCATGTTTAGTGCTTAACACATTTACAGTCATTTTCAATAATCTATGAAGCTCATAGATTTGTTCTGACATCTATAATACTAAGAATGACTTAATTTTTCAACTAAGTTAATATTTTAACTATTTTTGACAATTTTAAGCTTAGTTAATATTATCTTTTATTAAGTTATCATATCTGATTCATCAGCCTTCTACATATAATAAAATCTGCAATATAAGTAAGGCTTTTATTTCAGAATTTATTATTTTTTTCAATTTTTATTTTTTATTTTAAATTTGTTTGGACATTGAATCACTTTTCACGCAAATAAATATTCCAATAGCATTCTATGGATGCATTTTATCCAAATTCAGAAATTTAAAGAACACTACTATTTTTACTATTTGCTTTATATACACAGATATGTGCAAGAAGATATACTCTAACCATGTACCTGGATATGACTTAAATGTAATTTGTTCCACTACAGAATCAACAACTATGTTTTTATTAGTTTTTCTCTGTTTCACTTGTTTTAATAATAAAGAAACTATATAAAACTGTTCACAAAAGGTTGGAGGGAATATTGTGGAATGGATTGTGTGAACTCCTGTGGCTTCCCATTATTCAAACAGGAAAGCCACACGACCACTGGGCTTGTGTTGTAAGACAACTGAGACACTCTGTGTCTCAGGTACTGAAGCCCAGGAGGCAGGAAGGATCTTTCTTTTGTTGTTTATAAGAGAATGCTGATTAAAGTCTGCACTTTAGCAAGGTGAAAATTTGAGGTACTTTGGGTGATTATATATGTGAAACAAACTGAAAAACTACAAAGTTACAAGGTTGTACATTGAACCCATGAAATATTATTTAAAGCTGTTGAATTTGAAACAGTAATGATTGTAATACCCTATGAAGCTCTCTTTATATTCCAGTTATTGACCTTAGTACTTTTAAAATATTTTGTAATGTAATTTACTTCTATGAAAAATACTATATCTCCATTTTTCAGTTAAAATACTGAGGCTCTAAAAAGTAAATAATGTGTCCAAATTTACAAATTTGCAGCATAAATACAAATCCAGATTTGTATGTTTATAGAGCAGATACTTCAATTTTCCAGTTTTATTTTTTTCTTATTTTCAGGTATTATTTTTTAGATAAAGTCAAATCAAAGTAAAATGTAATATTTTGAATATATTTTAATTATTCTTATATTGTTTCTGAATATTTAAAATAAGATAGCCTAATAAAAAGTTTTAGAATGGTTTATGACAAATTTAAAATTAAAGACATGATAGCAGCACTGTTTTATACAAATTAATGTAAATTTTGCGTGTCACTGGAATTTTATTCTATTTTTCAAAAATTGTAATCCACTCCAGACCCAAGAATGATAGATCCAATGGCAGCTTATATCATGCGCCTAGAAAATCTGCCAACATTAAACTCAAACCCATGAGAACAGCCACAGGGGCCGTACCCTACAAAACCACAGGGGATGAGCTGCCCAAGGCCTTGGGAGACCACCCCTTCCACCAGAGTGTCCTGGATATAAGACATGAAGTCAAATGAGATTATATGGAAGCTTTAAGATTTAATAGCTGCCCTGCTGGGATTTAGATTTGCATGGAGCTTATTGCCCCTTTGTTTTGACCAATGTCTTCATTTTGGAATAGGAATGTCTACCGAATGCCTGTACCACCACTGTGTTTTGGAAATAAATAACTTTTCTTTTATTTCACAGTCTCATAGGTGGAAGAAGGAAAGTCTCAGATGATTCATAGGACGTTAGACTTGATGGTGGAACAAATTACACTTCAGGGGACTATTGGGAATGAATAATTGTATTTTGCAATATAAGGGCATGAGATTTTGGGGGAGCAGGGGTGGGAACATATGATCTAGATGTTTGTCACCTCCAAATTTCATATTGAAATGTCATCCTCAGTGTTGAAGATGGAGTCTGGTGGGAGGTATTTGGATCATGAGGGAAGATCCCTTATGAATAGCTCAGCACCATTACTTGGTGATGAGTGAGTTTGTGCTCTGAATCCATGCCAGATCTGGTTGTTGATAAGTGTGTGGCATCGCTCCCCTCCCTCTCACTCCTGATCTTACTGTGTGGTGCACTGGCTCTACACTTTGCATTCTGCCATAATAAGAAGCTTTCTGAGGCTCCCACCTGAAGCCAATGCCAGCACCATACTTCCTTTATAGCCTACAGAACTGTGAGCCAAAAAAACTGTCTTTTTTTTTTAAATAAATTACTGTCTCAGTTATTTCCTTACAGTAGCAAAAGAATGGTATAACACATGCATTTTCCCTCTAGCCTAATTACACAGAGCACACTTTGAATAATTTTTAGATTATTGTGAAGTATCTTTGTACCCAATATTTGGCCTCCCCCTTTCTTCTTTTTCCATTCTCTTGTCCTTTCCTGCATTCTTATGTGCTTAAAAAAAGAATCCTGTTTCAAGGTATACTTTGATCCAAATTATCTATGATATTATAGTACAGGGTCCTGAATGTATGCTATTTTTCAATACTTCTAACTTGTTAGCCAAGTAGCACATATTATCTGGCACTGTGGTTCTAATATTCTTCTGTCTGGCCCTCCTAAATACATTTCAAGTCCTTGACCTTTAATTCAACCTGAAGAAGTCAGTCAGTTTACACTGATGTGTATGTCACATTTTTCAAGACTCATTTTATAATAAAAGTAAATTTATTATATCTTAAGTACATTTTCTTTGGCACGAAGCTTTAATTAGTGCATTTGAATAAGGATCATAGCTTTAAATATGTAAAAAAATTAAAAATCTCTTTTAAAATATGTAACAGTTAAAAAATCACTTTATTCTTTTCATATTGCAATTATCACTTGGTAAAAATGTGTGAAAACTCATTATTTTAATGTGTGAGTTTCAAATACCTCCCTAACCACAGCTCAAGTGAATGCTTTATGAAAAATCTACAGCAACAACAATGAAAATGTCATTACCTTTCCTGCGTAAGCTAACATCAAGATATGTTTTGAGATACTCCCTCTAAGCCATGGAAAACTTAAACCAACGTTCTTCAAACTGTTAGGAACCATGTTTTTAGTTTGTTTTTATTTGCTCGTTTAGTTTGTTTTTATTTGCTTGTTTCATTTCATTAGGATTTTTATTGTATCTTCAGGGGAAAAAGAGAAGGGATCTGGCATATGTCTGGTCCTTGCTCCCACCTCTAACAAGAAAACGAAAAATGCCATAGTAGAGCCATTGACATTCATTGAATCCATGCTTAATACATTTTGTCATTGAGTAGACAAATTAGCTGTTATTAAAACAAAGCAAAAGAAAACAAAACAAACAAAACAAAAATAATCAAAAAAGCAATTGAAAACCACTGGCTTAGAGGCAAACAGGAAAACATAAACCATAAAATGTCTGCTAAATATATCATTAGTGTGTGTGTGTGTTTGTGTGTGCTCATGTGTGTGTGCGTGTGTGTTTTTGTTATGACTTCTAGGAGTATTTTGGGGTCCCTACACCATAACAATAGGTCATCAACCTCCTTATATATTGTATACTACTAACTTGCTCTCTCCCGTTATCCTGAGGGAAAAAAAAAAAAAAAAAAAAAAAAAAAAAAAAAAAAAAAAAAAAAAAAAAAAAATTTNAAAAAAAAAAAAAAAAAAAAAAAAAAAAAAAAAAAAAAAAAAAAAAACAGAAGCATAAAATTATCCATGAAAAGCAGAATAAAAAGGAGTTGAATGCTTTAACCACAGTCTTATCTTGGGGAATAGGCCATTGTACTAATGTGTTCATTTTCTCTCTTTTAATGGAAAGCAGCAGGAAGATAATTGATATTTGGTAAAGTCTGCTGCTGTGAATATTGCCATGTAGTCTTTTGAGAACCATGGTGATGATCCAAAGAGGTAGTATTACCTTTTAAAATAAAAAACAACACAAAACAAAACAACAAAACAAAAATCTGTCATGGTGTTTTTGAAGCAGTGTTGCATATATTATTTTAACAATAATTGAAATTGATTTTGACAATAAATATAAAGTTATTATAAAGTTACTACTGGTTTCAATAGAGGATATAAAGCTAGAAGCTTCAAGGCACCACATAAGATTTCAGATGTTTAAAAAAAAAAAAGAAAATAGATCAGGCCTGGTGGGGTACTCATACCTATAATCCCAGCACTTTGGGAGGCCAAAGTGGGTGGATCCCTTGAGATCAGGTGTTTGAGACAAGCCTGGTCAACATGGTGAAATCATATGTCTACTAAAAATACAAAATATAGTCGGGTATGGCGGCACCTGCCTTTAGTTCCAGCTACAGAGGTGGCTGAGGCAGGAGAATCACTTGAACCCAGGAGGCAGAGGTTGCAGTAAGCCGAGATCGTGCCATTGCACTCCAGCCTGGGCGACAGAGCATGAATCGGTCTCAAAATAAATAAATAAATAAATAAATAAATAAATAAATAAATAAAGACTCTCTGCATTGTTTGTCTGTAGAGAAATGGTATTTATCTGTATTTAGATAATAGTTCAAGAAGGGAACAGCTTCCAAATTACTGAAACCTTTCTGAAAAGGGAAAGTTTCCTAAAGTGTTGTATTTAAGATTATTGTTATTTCTATGGCATACTCCAGTCTAACCATGGTGGAGTCTTGAAGTCCACATCCACTTTTTCCCTATTGCATGGGTATTTGAAAATATGTGATTCTCTTTCCTAAGTAAAATGATCAACCTAGACGATCTTTTGTGCTAATATATAATATAGAAAGACTGGATAAGAAAGGAAATATTATGGTGATAATGATTCTATAAAATGGCAAATGTATGAAGTATCATAAAATTTGGAAAATGTAAATTTATCACTGCCAGCTACAAGTACTTGCAAGTGACCCCAAAGGTCACTGATGTGTGCTTATTTTCAATTTTTCAGGTTTCTTTATGGGAGTGAGCCACTCGTCTAATGACATGGACAACACAGTGGCTAAGCAGCCACTTTACAATGTGTCTCAATATAGTTTTCTCCATTCTTTCTGCCTTAGAAAAATATGTCGTGGTTAGACAAATGATTTCCTTAGGTGAAAATAGAACTGAAAAGAAGTCGAAGAGTTATTCATGTTGGCAGATAAGTTTTAGAAATGAGAATTTTTAACCAAATTTCAAAATTGGATAAATTAAAATGTGAATGTTAAATTGTGCAGCAGTTTGTGAATGTTTTATTGTGCAGCAGTTCATGAAATTTTATATATATAATTTTCAGATAGTACCCCAGTAAGTATAAAATTCTTCCCAAACTCATATACAAAATAGTTGTAAGATGACTTACTCATTCGTTCAAAGTCAGAAGAGAGTAACAGGAAACATGAGACTCTCATGGAAACAAGATTATGAATAAAAATCAAACATTCATACATTGGTTACATAAAGGAGCTGATATTTGGGGTCAATATGCTTTAAGTCACTGAAATAAATATATGCTTGTTCAGGAATATAAAAAAGAAAGAAAAATAAACTCTGTGAGTAAAGAGACGCTTAAGAGAATAGAAATTATTCCCTGCTCACATTTTCAAGAAAATTATTATAGTGGCTTGTATCTGTAAGCCACTTGTGAATTTCAGTGCTGAGGTGTTTATTACTTCCTTTATAACATCCTACATTTTCTCCCTCTTCAATAGATACAACACATACATTTAACAATATTGTAGAAAGATCACAGTTACTCTTTGAAAATACTGACCAAGATGTGAGGATGTATTGAATAGAAATAGATAATCAAGAAGTACTAAAGTGTTACCTAAAACATTAAATAATTTTGAAGAGCTCTGTGGAAGAAAATAAAATTATTTCATGAGATAGGCTTCGGTAGTATGATATTTCTGAGACAGCAGCTGATAAAAGTATCAAGGTCAATACTTAAAAACTGAATTGGATGAACTGGTTTAAAGGGAAAAAAAAAAACTGTTGGAAGATATAGGAAATGTAGTAAAAGTTGTAAAAAAAAAAAAAAAAAGACAAAACAGAAACATTGAAGAATCAGGAAAACCTATTTTGAAATATTTAAAATATAGTAAATATTTCCTATCACTAAGATGCTAACCAACAGTTCATCCAGTTTGATTTTCACATTAAAACACAACTTTGATATTTCATTAAAAATTAAGCTTTTACTTATTTTTCTTTACTCCTTTAAAAGTTGTTAATCAGAATGGTCTTACACATAAAATTTATTTCTTTGTAAATGACTATTCCCACTGGTCTCTTACAACCCCGTTTTCAACCATCGCCCCGATATTTTCTGCCAGCTACTTCATCAATTTGTTTTCCAAGGTTGATGTCAGTCACTCAATAGTATGCCAAAAGGAGATTTGATTCATCTAACTATTTATCCACTGTTTTTTTTTTTTTTTTTTTTGCAGTTTTCATCAACTTCAGCTATATTTACTGTAAGATCCCTAATGACAAAACGTTCATCTATCACATCACCAGAGTATCACAACCACAATTTGCTACCACAGACTCTGACACGGAGTAAATTCCCAAAGAATGCATACATCCATTAACTATAGCATTATCATCCTTTTTCTTTATTCTTGATATCAACATTATAACACTATTATTATAACTTTTTTTGGAATTGGACATTTTTTTTTTTCTTGGATTGCTCTTATTTTTCTTGTGTCATATGTTTTTTTTTATTATTATTATACTTTAAGTTTTAGGGTACATGTGCATCACGTGCAGGATTGTTACATATGTATACTTGTGCCATGTTGGTGTGCTGCACCCATCAACTCGTCACCACCCATCAACTCATCATTTACATCAGGTATAACTCCCAATGCAATCCCTCCCCCCTCCCCCCTCCCTGTAATAGGCCCCTGTGTGTGATGTTCCCCTTCCCAAGTCCAGGTGATCTCATTGTTCAGTTCCCACCTATGAGTGAGAACATGCAGTGTTTGGTTTTCTGTTCTTGCGATAGTTGGCTGAGAATGATGGTTTCCAGCTGCATCCATGTCCCTACAAAGGACACAAACTCATCCTTTTTTATGACTGCATAGTATTCCATGGTGTATATGTGCCACATTTTCTTAATCCAGTCTGTCACTGATGGACATTTGGGTTGATTCCAAGTCTTTGCTATTGTGAATAGTGCCACAATAAACATACATGTGCATGTTTTATCATAGCAGCATGATTTATAATCCTTTGGGTATATACCCAGTAATGGGATGGCTGGGTCATATGGTACTTCTAGTTCTAGATCCTTGAGGAATCGCCATACTGTTTTCCATAATGGTTGAACTAGTTTACAATCCCACCAACAGTGCAAAAGTGTTCCTATTTCTCCACATCCTCTCCAGCACCTGTTGTTTCCTGACTTTTTAATGATTGCCATTCTAACTGGTGTGAGATGGTATCTCATTGTGGTTTTGATTTGCATTTCTCTGATGGCCAGTGATGATGAGCATTTTTTCATGTGTCTGTTGGCTGTATGAATGTCTTCTTTTGAGAAATGTCTGTTCATATCCTTTGTTCACTTTTTGATGGGGTTGTTTGTTTTTTTCTTGTAAATTTGTTTGAGTTTTTTGTAGGTTCTGGATATTAGCCCTTTGTCAGATGAGTAGATTGCAAAAATTTTCTCCCATTCTGTAGGTTGCCTGTTCACTCTGATGGTAGTTTCTTTTGCTGTGCAGAAGCTCTTTAGTTTAATTAGATCCCATTTGTCAATTTTGACTTTTGTTGCTGTTGTTTTTGGTGTTTTAGACATGAAGTCCTTGCACATGCCTATGTCTTGAATGGTATTACCTAGGTTTTCTTCTAGGGTTTTTATGGTATTAGGTCTAACATTTAACCAGGAAGAAGCCAAATCCCTGAATAGACCAATAGCAGGCTCTGAAATTGAGGCAATAATTAATAGCCTACCAACCAAAAAAAGTCCAGGACCAGATGGATTCACAGCTGAATTCTACCAGAGGTACAAGGAGGAGCTGGTACCATTCCTTCTGAAACTATTCCAATCAATAGAAAAAGAGGGAATCCTCCCTAACTCATTTTATGAGGCCAACATCATCCTGATACCAAAGCCTGGCAGACACACAACAAAAAAAGAGAATTTTAGACCAATATCCCTGATGAACATCGATGCAAAAATCCTCAATAAAATACTGGCAAACCGAATCCAGCAGCACATCAAAAAGCTTATCCACCATGATCAAGTAGGCTTCATTCCTGGGATGCAAGGCTGATTCAACATATGCAAATCAGTAAACATAATCCAGCATATAAACAGTACTAAAGACAAAAACCAATGATTATCTCAATAGATGCAGAAAAGGCCTTTGACAAAATTCAACAGCGCTTCATGCTAAAAACGCTCAGTAAATTCGGTATTGATGGCACGTACCTCAAAATAATAAGAGCTATTTATGACAAACCCACAGCCAATATCATACTGAATGGGCAAAAACTGGAAAAATTCCCTTTGAAAATTGGCACAAGACAGGGATGCCCTCTCTCACCACTCCTATTCAACATAGTGTTGGAAGTTCTGGCTAGGGCAATCAGGCAAGAGAAAGAAATCAAGGGTATTCAGTTAGGAAAAGAAGAAGTCAAATTATCCCTGTTTGCAGATGACATGATTGTATATTTAGAAAATCCCATTGTCTCAGCCCAAAATCTCCTTAAGCTGATAAGCAACTTCAGCAAAGTCTCAGGATACAAAATTAATGTGCAAAAATCACAAGCATTCTTATACACCAGTAAGAGACAAACAGAGAGCCAAATCATGAATGAACTTCCATTCACAATAGCTTCCAAGAGAATAAAATACCTAGGAATCCAACTTACAAGGGATGTAAAGGACCTCTTCAAGGAGAACTACAAACCACTGCTCAGTGAAATAAAAGAGGACACAAACAAATGAAAGAACATACCATGCTCATGGAGAGGAAGAATCAATATTGTGAAAATGGCCATACTGCCCAAGGTAATTTATAGATTCAATGCCATCCCCATCAAGCTACCAATGAGTTTCTTCACAGAATTGGAAAAAACTGCTTTAAAGTTCATATGGAACCAAAATGAGCCCGCATTGCCAAGACAATCCTAAGTCAAAAGAACAAAGCTGGAGGCATCACACTACCTGACTTCAAATTATACTACAAGGCTACAGTAACCAAAACAGCATGGTACTGGTACCAAAACAGAGATATAGACCAATGGAACAGAACAGAGTCCTCAGAAATAATACCACACATCTACAGCCATCTGATCTTTGACAAACCTGAGAAAAACAAGAAATGGGGAAAGGATTCCCTATTTAATAAATGGTGCTGGGAAAATTGGCTAGCCATAAGTAGAAAGCTGAAACTGGATCCTTTTCTTACTCCTTATACAAAAATTAATTCAAGATGGATTAGAGACTTGAATATTATAACTATTTAATAAGCTGAAAAAATATATGATTCATGCTACTGCAGTGAAAAACTTTACTGCCATCTTGGAAGATGTAAAAGGTAGCACACATTCTTGAAAAATTAAATGGAATAGCCTCAGTCTTATATGAAAGTTAACCAAAGCAAGAGGTTAATTCAAAAAGTCCTTGTAAGTTTATGCATACATAACCCTGTAGTTAATTTTTGGAAAACTAATGTGATCTATCATACTTTACCTCTTATGTTTGTAAAAGAATGTTGGTGCAATGCTGTAAATTAAGATACAAAAAAGTCCATTAAAATATATACATTGGTCTTATGTTTCTGATAATATGACAAAAAAAGTACATGAGATATAATTACTCCTCAAAACAACTAAAATCTTGGACAACAGATGGACAATTTTGTTTATGAATGGGTGATATGACCAAAAATTAAGAAACTATCCTCTTCCCCTCCCCACAAAACAAACTATAAAATAAATCCAAAGAGGTAAGCAAATATTAAAACTAGTGCCTCTCATGGAAATTTTACTGATCGCTTTTGACCAAAGGTTTTGATTTTTAAACCCATGTCAAAGACAAGAGAGCCTTGTCTGTGGTGTGATCGTAGAACCATAGAAGATGAGATATTAAGTTTGTAAACGCAAGCCTCCGTATTGAGCTAGAGTTATCAAAGACTAAAACCTCCATGAAACAGTATGGTAGGTAAAAACAAATATACTTTATAAGAGAGAAGACTTCTTTTTTTTTCTTAATCACTAGTAACTGCTGACTTCTGCTGTTCTACTTACCATTTATTTCTTATCTCTCTGACCTCTTATTTTGTATTGTGATAATGTCCAGGATTTTTAAATATTTATTTTATATTAGTATTAATTCTCTTATAGTATCACCCTGTTTTATATACTAAATTACATATCACATACATATGATACTAAAATTGACTTTCAAAAGTGTCATATTGTATTTTGTTTGAGCTTCATGTGCATTGCTAATTTTTGGATAGTTATTTTTCAAATTAAAAACACTAGATTAAAAAAAAATTGTGCCTATCTTTTCATAATGCTGTGTGATGGTTAATACTGAGTGTCAAACTGATTGGATTGAAGGTTGCAAAGTATTCTTCCTGGGCATGTTTGTGAGGGTGTTGCCAAGATTAACATTTCAGTCAGTGGACTGGGAAAGGCAGACCCACCCTTAACCTGGGTCAGTACAATCTCATCAGCTGCCAGTGCAGGCAGAATAAAAAGCAGGCTGAAGAATGGGAAAAGATTAGACTGGCTTACCTTCCAGCCTACATCTCTCTCCTGTGCTGAATGCTTCTCTACCTCAAACATCGGACTCCAAGTTCTTCAGCTTTGGAACCTGGGCTGACTTTCTTGCTACTCAGCTTACAGATGGCCTATTGTGGAATCTTGTGATCCCGTGAGTTAATATTCCTTAATAAACTCATATATATACATATATATATATATGTATATATATACACATATACACATACACACACACACATATCTTCTTTCCCAGTCCACTGACTCAAATGTTTATATATATATATCTATATCTCCTATTAGTTCTGTCCCTCTAGAGAATCCTAATCCTGATTTTAATACAATGAGTGGTTCTAGAGGAACAGAATATTAAGAATGGAGTCCTTTTGTTGGTTTGGGGGTTTCTGAATTTGGCTGCTTAATGTGATTAGATCCTAAAATGCTAAGGACTCTACATCTAACAGTATGGAGAACACTGAGAGTCTTTAGCATGAATTGTTTAGAGTGTTATGCAAAATAAATGCATTTGACACTCTTGATTCACCACTTGTGAGAGGCAAGGATTTTAGTGACTCCATACATCATACTTTTGACCATATATGGAGAACCAAGAAACATGATGAGGTTGCTTGGTTGCTCCTAAGTTCACTGAACAAAGTGTTGAAAGAAAATGATGAACTCAGGATTCTAACTCCCAGCTTCAGAAGAAGATACTGAGCTTCAGATCTGCTAATATTGTCCTGAGTGAGAGTCTTACCTCCTGTAGAGAAAGAGCTGAAAGTATGGAAAACCATACACAGGCTCTTATCATTTGAGTGGCTGACCTGCAATGAAAGGTGCATACACAGCCTCAGCAGTTGTCTACTGTTATAGTGAGGGCATTGATTGGAAAAGAATGGGAGCCTGCAACTTGGAATGGGGATGTGTGGGAGGACCCTGATGAAGCAGGAGACACTGAGTTTGTAAACTCTGATGAACTTTTTTTCCTTTATCATGTGACATAAGATTTATTGACTTCATATCAGCAGTTAAGTGTTGTTGACTTTATGTAATAACATTTGAATTGAGGATTGGTGTGTTTCCCGTTGTATGATGAATAGTTGTATTATGTTAGGCATAATTATGTCCTTATTATTGTGTTTATTTCAAGATTATGTATAATCTCAGTATATATGTATATATTATAATGTAGTAGATTATGTATAATCTCAGTAGATGTTTAATTTGATAAGGGGTAGACTTGTGATAGTTGATACTGAGTTTCAACTTGGTTGGATTGAAGGATGCAAAGTATTGATCCTCGGTTTGTGATCCTGGGTGCGTCTGTGAGGGCACTCATGGTAACTACACTTCTAATCTCTGTAAGTATGTGAGGTGATAAATGTGTTAATTACTTGATTGTGCTATTTCTGAATGTATAGATATATCCAAACATGATGTTTTATACTTTAAAAGTATATATAATTTTATTTGCCAACTACATCTTTATAAATCTTTTCTATATTTCAAATATTAGTAGGATTATGCAGAATTTGTCTTTCTGTGTCTGGCTTATTTCACTTAGCATGGTACACTTCATATTCATCCACGTTGGCCCAAATGACGTACATCCTTCTTTTTAAAGCCTAGGTAATATTTGTTCGTGTGTGTGTGTGTGTGTGTGTGTGAATGCACATACGCATATATTCACATTTTCTTTACTTATTGATCCATGGACTCAGGTTGTTTCCATATTTGGTGATTGGGAGTAATGTAGCAATGAACATTGGAGTGCAGATATCTCTTGAACATACTAATTTCATTTCCTTTAGACATATACTGAAAAGTAGAGATTCTGGATCATATGATAGTTCTAACTTAATAGTTTTAAAAAATCTTCCATATTGTTTTCCATAAGGACTGTGTCAATCTACTTTTCCACCAATAACATACAAGGATTTCCTTTGCTCCACATCTCCATGAGATCTATTTTGACCTTTTGATATAGCCTTGCTAACAAGTGTGAGGTGACATCTTATTGTGCTTTTGATTTATATTTATCTGATGGTTAGACAAATTAGATATGGAAAGAATATAATAACACAACAAAGGTAATATCTGGCAAGGAAACATCATACTCACTAGCAAAAAGTTGAAAGCTTTTTTCTCTAAGAACAAGGACAAGATAAAAATGTCCAATCTTTTTACTTCTATTCAACATAGTATTGGAAGTCCTAGACAGAACAATTAGGGAAGAAGAAGTAATAAAAATAATGAAAGTCATAAAAATAACAAAGGAAGATATTTTGCCTCTGTGTTCATATGACAAAATCTTACAAATACAAAACCTAAAAGACTAAACCTAACAGCTATTAGAACTAATAAATGAATTTAGTAACATACCAGAATATAAAGTCAACATACAAAAAATCAGTTGTGTTTCTATACACTAACAACAACCTATCAAAAAAATTGAAAAAAACAAGCCCATTTACAATATCATGAAAAAAATAAAACATGAATAAAATTTTTATTTTCATTATTTTTATTGTGTTGTTATTTATTTTTATTTTTTTAAATTTTTGATACACTGTGGTTGAATCTTCACGTGCAGAATCCATGGTAATGAAAGGTTGACTGTACTTAAGAATTAATTTAAGCAAGATGAAAAATATGTACACTGAAAACTGTAAGAAAGTGAATAAGATATAAATAAATAGAAACACACTTCATGCTCATGGATTGTAAGAATCAATATTGTCTAAATGTTCATACTACCATAACAATTTATATATTCAATGCAATACATATCAACTGTTCATTGGCATTTTTCAGAGTAATTAAAAAATCCTAAAATTCCTATGAAACCACAAAAGACACCAAATAGTTAAATCAATGTTGAGCAAGATAAACAAAGCTGGAGGCATCACACTTCTTGACTTCAAATTATATTACAAAATTGTAGGAATCCAAAGAGTATGGTGCTGGCATAAAAACAGACACATAGCCCAATAAAATAGAATTAAAAGTCCAGAAATAAACTTAGGCATATAGAGTCCAGAAATAAACCTAGGCATATAGAGTCAATAGATATTTAAGAAGAGTTCCAAGAATATACATTAAGGAAAGGATAGTCTTTTTAATAAATGGTGTTGGGACAACTGGTCATCTACATCCAAAGTTATAAGAGTATATCCTTATCTTATAACATACACAAAAATCAGATCAAAATATATTAAAGACTTAAACACAAAACCTGAAACTGTAAAATTCCTAGAAGAAAATATAGGAAAAAATCTACAAGACATTGGTCTTGACAAGGAGTATTTAGATATGACACCAAAAACACAGGCAATACAAACAAAAATAAAAGAGTAGAATACATGAAACTATACAGCTTCTGCACAGTTCATCAAAATGAAAAGGTAACGTACAGAATGGGAGAAAATATTAACCATATATGTGATAAGAGGTAAACATTCAAAATATATAAGAAATTTATAACTCAATAGTAAAGCAACAAGTAACCTAATTAAAAACAAACAAACAAAAAAAGCAACTCAAAAGACAATTTTTTCCTAAGAAGACACACAAATCGCCAAAACATACTTGGTAAAAGTATACAAAGCCTATTTCTAAGTTTCAGGTTAGGAACCTCAAAATACGAAACAAATAAATTATTCTGCTTCTTCTAATGCTTAAAGTCTAAAAACTCCATAGGACTTTCTATTAAAGTAGGCAGATAGCCTGCAATGAGCAGGAATTCTTGGAGAGGCTACCCACTCACAATCATCAAAAAACAATGGCCTATGATGTAACTTCTGACTTTGTGGATTGGGCTCATTCTTAGCCTGAGAACTCTTCTTCCAAAACTCACTCACCCTAGAGTAGCCTTTTACTCATTTTAATAGTACAAAACATAACTCTGGGTGAAGATTGTAAATGCTAATGAGACATGCAGTATGTGTACCAGCATACACAACCACAGTACATGTGTGCCCAAGGGACCAGTGGAAACATGCTTGCAAGTAACACCCCCTCACACGCTTTCATGAATAATCATGTAAGATTCTCATAAAGAGGGTTTCCCCAGAACTAGTTGGGCCTAGCTGATTCTCTCAAGCAGCATGCTCTGCCTTGACTTTCAGAGGATACTGTCACTTTAAATAATCTCTGCTGCTTTTTAACCCTTGTCATGCATCTTGGCTGAATATATTCCTCCAAGATAAGAACCCAGGACCGACATTCCTCCGGTTAACATTTCTAGGGTCTTGTTGGCCTAGGTTAATCTGCTCCCTAATCTTTTCATTTTCTCCTGAGATACTGGATCTTTGAAATGCAGAACTGATTCAACCATTTTACCATTCTTTGTGCAGTTTATCAGTTTTCTGAGGCAAAACACAGAGAAACGCCTATATAGAGATTAAATTAAAAAGGATTTAAATGGCCACAATTTTGCATATTTCCAAGAACTTGTTAAATATAATGCTTTCAAATGTAGTAAGGTTGGCAAATTTTTGCTCTCTACATTAAGGTTTAGAAATAATTGAAACAATGTCTATATTCCAAGGAAAGCAAGCCATAATAAATATACCCATTAGTTTACTTTTTTCACAAGATGATTCATCTATATCTTGATGTAGAGAGAAACGATTTGCTAACCTTACTACATTTGAAAAACATTAGGTTTAACAGGTGCTTGGAAATATGCAAAATTTTAGCTATTTTTCTCAACTAAGAATTTGAAATGTATTCCGATTTATATCTAGTGTTTTAAGTGGACTTGTAGGCAAAAATGAACAAACACAGACTGCTTATTTCTTCAACATGTAATTGCCTCTAGAATAATAGTTTTACCTTCTCTTGATAAGTAACTGATAGGTGGAATTCAATGTTTTGGCTTCTATTTGGAAAAGAATGTATCAACAAATTAGCAACAGATAATTTACTTCACAAGTATTGATAGTTTTTCTTGCGGTGGTAATTTTCAAGTGAGCAACTTTAGGTGTAAGTGTTTTATCACATTTTATTTCCAATTGTTTTCACTGACAATTAGATGTATACAAGAATGTGAACTAAGAATACATTTTTAGGGAGGGGAACATCACACACCAGGGCCTGTCAGGGGGTGGAGGGCTAGGGGAAGGACAGCATTAGGAAAAGTAACTAATGTAGATGACGGGTTGATGGGTGTAGCTGGCCACCATGGCACATATATACCTATGTAACAAACCTACACGTTCTGCACATGTATCCCAGAACTTAAAGTATAATAAAAAATATGTTTCCAAGATGTATAGTTTTTATTCTTAGTATGCTTCATGGGACATCATTTATTTTAAATGTCACACATATACTATTATATACTGCAATTATTATAATGACTCAATAATAAACAAAATTGTGGCGAACATCTTCCAAGTATCAAAACAGATAAAATAACCATAGGGAAAGTAACGAACTGCAGAATGAATGCAGAGAGTTATAAAACCACTTAAAATACAGAAATTATAATTGAATCTGATGAGCATGGCTTCATTATTTGTATTTTCTCACTATTATCATGTCATACCAAATTTCCTGAACTCAGGAACAGAAAAAATAAATTTGGCTACACCATGCAAATCTCTACCTTATTTAAAACAATAGTTCCAGAATTCTATAATTATTGGAATGATGAATGTAAGGCTAATTTATATTTAATTTTCTTCTTTTATATTTCCTTTAAATAAATTGATTGACTTAAATTTGCCTTCATTATTTTCCAAGATGCTTAACAGGCACTGAATAACTGAATGTATGTCAAAAAAAAGTAATAAGCTGAGAATTTCAATTACATGTAGTTTTACTATTTTTAAAGTAATGTTATCGCTAATGAAAAAATTAGGCAAATTATTTTTTATCTCTAATAGATATCTAAATCATGACTAGAGAATGCTATTTTTATGATGTGTAAAATTTTAAGTGGACTAATTAGAAAATATTAATATTAATATAATATTAATTATCTTCTTTAATATTACTTATATTGATTATATTAAATTTATATAATTATTTAATGATATAATTAATATATATAAATTGATGAAATTATTTTCTAGGAAAATAAATGATGTTCATGCATCACATTTTTAGTCTTGGTTCAAATAATAATAAATTCAGAAAGTCTTCTAAAATAAACAAGTTACCTATTTGCAAACTAAGTTTATGATAAATGCCTAAAATCCAGAATATATAAGTAACTTAAATCAGCAAGCAAAAACCAAATAACCCCATTAAAAAATGGACAATGGACAGGAACAGATAATTCTCAAAGAAAGACTACAAGTGGCCAACAATCATCAGAGAAATGCAAATCAAAACCACAATGAAATGCTTTCTCACACCAGTCAGAATGGTAATTATTAAAGAGTCAGAAAAAAAAAAAAAAAGATACCAGAAAGGTTGCAGAAAGAAGGGAACAATTATTATTATGAGTGAATTCTTCATTATATTTTTCCTACTCTGTTGAAGCTTTAATTTCAACAGGAAGTATACTAAGTAACTTTAAACAGCATATTCCACGATGTAGATTTAGCTTTTCTGTATAATATGACTTTTCCACTCCAATTCTAAATTACAAAAACAGCCACAGATAATTTAAGACTAGAATTAGAATGCTACAATAATAATAGGTCTATTAAATGTAATGATAATAAATAACAAAAATATTTTGGGTTGTTTTATATATAAGTAAAGCAAAATACCAAGAATGTTATGTTTTCCACAAAAGAAACCTGTCAGATATTATTCTTCCAAATTTACATATACTACAGTTTGATAAAGGAAAAGTTATCTGTTAACAGTTTCACAGCATATAAGATAAAAAGTTGGTATAAAATCACATCTGTCAGATTACAGACCCAGGTTCTATTATACAATGAAGTTATCTTAATCATAAAATATTTTCTTTCTCAATCATTTGCTTCATGTTTCCACATAAACAATGCAGTATAAAATTAATCACTCTTGTTATTCTCACACTGTCATAAAGAACTACCTGAGACTGGGTGGTTTATCAATAAAAGAGGTTTAATTGGCTCACGATTCTGCAGACTGTACAGGAAGCATGGCTGGGGAGGCCTCAGGAAACTTATAATCATGGCAGACAGCAAAGGGGAAGCCAGCCTGCCCTACATGGCTGGAGTAGGAGAGGGAGGGGGTGAAGGGGGAGGTGCTACACACTGTCAAACAACCAAATCTCCTGAGAACTCTATCAAAAGAACAACAAATAGGAAGTCTGCCCCCATGATTCAATCACCTCTCACCCAGCCTCTCCTCCAACACTGGGAATTACAATTCAACATAAGATTTAGATGAGGACACAGAGACAAACCATATCATTCTTTCCCTGGTCCCTTCCAAATTTCATCTCCTTCTCACATTTCAAAGCACAATCATGCCTTCCCAATAGTCCTCCAAACTCTTAACTCATTTCAGCATTAACTCAAAAGTTCAAGTCCAAAATCTCATCTAAGACCAGGCAAGTCCCTTCTGCTTATGAGCCTGTGAGATCAAAAATTAGTTTATTACCTCCAAGATATGGTGGGTGTACAGGTATTGGCTAAATGCTCCCATTCCAAAAGGAAGAAATTGGCCAAAATAAAGGGGATACAGGCCTCGTGCAAGTCTAAAACCAAGGAAGTCAGTAATTCAATCTTAAGGCTCCAAAATCATCTCTTTGGATTCCATGTCTCACATTCAGACCACATGTACAAAAGGGTAGTGGGCAGGCCTGTCCCTGTGGCTCTGCAGGGCTCAGTTCCCATGATCGTCCTCAAGGACTGATGTTGAGTGCCTGTGGCTTTTGACAGGCTGTTGGTGGATCTGCCATTCTGGGGTCTGTAGGATAGTGGCCCTCATTCTCACAGGTCCACTAAGCAGTGACCCAGTTGGGACTCTGTGTGGGGCATACAACCCCACATTTCCCCTCAGCACTAACCTAGTAGAGGTTTTCCATGAGGGCCCTGCCCCTGCAGCAAACTTCTTCCTGGATGTGCAAGTGTTTCCATACATTCTCTGAATTCCATACATTCCATACATTCCATACATTCTCTGGGCAGAAGCTCTCAAATCAAATCTTGTGATAATTCTATGATGAGAACACCAAAGGGGAAGTTTGACCCTATGATTAAGTCACTTCACTTCCCATCAGGCAGGAACAAAACATTTACTATATCTCAGTACAAATGATATTTTAAAAAAATATTTTCTCTTCCTATTCTTCCTAAGAGTTATAAATGTTGAAAGAAATAATTGACTAATGTACCTTACTTGTGAAAATACCTGAAAATAATTTTTAACCTTACTTTTTGTTTAAATCCAAAAATAAATAGACATCGTCACCACTTACGATCTGTCAACAACTGCACCTTTATTATTATTTCTTATTAAATGTGCATTTAATACTAGGCACATTGTATGTTTTGTGTATACATGTATGCTTCAATTTACATTTGAAATATACTCCATAAGTCAAGTTCTAGTTCAACTAAATATCATTTAAAATGTAACTTTTGGACATATTATATAGTCTGTATTTTAGGCATAAATTCAGAAGTACAAACAATGATACTGAAGCATACTGATTTCCTGCATCTTTTTTATTCTATGCATAGTTCAATAAAACATTTAAAAATGTAAAAATGATAAAACTTAAAGGAAAATATCAAAGTACTTCTGTGCTGATATCTTTCAGTGCACTAATACTTGTTAAAAGTAAATGGCATAAATTCCCTAGGTGAGATTTATCATAAGGAAAAAAATTAAATTTATTCTAATATTTGATTCATCTAAATCATGTGGATGCAAATATTAAACTCAGATTAATATTTGACTTTTGCTGAATGAAAATAGAATAGAAAAATTGTTGACAGTGTAGCAGTTAAAATCTATTTAAATCATGCTTTCATTTTGATGGATACAGAGAAGATAAATATTTTCACACATGAACAAATGTACCAGATTGATTTTTCTCTCCAACAATATGAGTGTGTTTTATGTGTAAACAAGTTTGTCTTTGTTGTTTATGAGATAGTCTCATTTTCTAGAAGTGAAGGTAAAACTAATATTACCCAGATTGTCAAAGGGAGTAATTTTGTTAGTTATTTTGCTTATTGACTTCAAAATGTACTTAGAAGATGCAGAAAATCAGTATGCTTCAGTATTATCATTTGTACTCCTGAATTTACACCTAAAATACAGACTATATAATATGTCCAAAAGTTATATTTTAAATGATATTTAGTTGAACTACAACCTGACTTCTAGAGTATATTTCAAATGTGAATTAAAGCATATATTTATACACAAAGCATGCAATTTGTTCTCAAATTTGTAGTGTTCTCAAAGTTGTAGTAGACAACTTTAGTTCTCAAAGTTTATAGTAAACTAACAAACAAAGCTAGTGTTCTCAAAGTTGTAGTAAACATTTGTATCTTTGTTCATTCATCAAAATTAAAATATAACTTTGAATTATTCTTGAGGTTTATCATTTAGCTCTATTTTTTTAAAAACACAAAAAACACAAAATATGTTTTATTCAACACTTCCAAAATCTTAAATACCCTTTATATTAGTTCTCCCTGGTCTGAAATCATCTGGAGAAAACAATATTACGTATATATTCATCCTATGGTGTGCATGTATCTATAGGTATGAATACAGATGTACTCATATATATATATTTATTCATATATACATGCCTACACCCAGATACATACAAGGGTACTTCAAAGAGTTTGTTAAAAAAAAATGGAATAAAATGCCAAAAATTTAAAAACAGAAACTTTATTGCTCAATATAAACTGCATCCAGTTCAAGACACTTTTGTAACCAATGAAACCAGTGATCTTGGCTGTGGTAAAGTAGGACTCTTTGGTGAAGCTTTCCTGGATGTTTTTCTGCTAAAGCTTTGGCTAACTTTCTCAACATACTCTCATAATAAGTAGATATCATTGTTGTTTGACCCTTCACAAAGTCAACAAGCAAAACCCCTACACATTCCAAAAAGCTGCTTCCATGACCTTTGCTCTTGACTGGTCTACTTTTGCTTGACTGGACCACATTCACCTCTTGGTAGCCATCACTTTGTCTTCAGGATTCTATTGGCAAAGCCATGGTTCACCTTCTGTTACAATTCTTCAAAGAAACACCTCATGATCTTGGTCTCATTTATTAGAACTTTCCATATGAAGCTCTGCTCTTGACTGAAGCTGATCTGGACAGAACGGTTTGGGCACCCATTGAATGAAAAGTATGCTCGACTTTAATTTGTCAGTCAGGATTGTGTAAGGTGGGCCAGTTGAGGTATCCATGGCATTGTCTATTGTTTCTGCTGTTAATCATTGATTCCCTTCAATTAGGGCACAAACTAGATGATTTTTTCTTGCAAATTGATGTGGTTGTCTGTCGCTGCAAGCTCGATCTTCAACATCATGTCATCCTTTATTAAAACAAGTTATCCATTTGTAAACTGCTGATGTCTTTGGGGACTTGTCCCCATAAACTTTCTGTAAAGCATCAATGATTTAATTATTTGTCTACCCAAGCTTCACCATAATTTTGACACATATTCTCTCTTTCATTTTAGCAGAATTTATGTTGCTCTGAAAGAAGCACTTTTCAAACTGATGTCTTTTACCTCTTAGTGCCTCAAAATAGATCCTGTTCAGACACATTATAGCAAGTTGTAATGAGTTTTTCTGAGAAAATGTTTTTTAGATCTAAGTATAGATGTTTTCGTTTTTCATAGTATGCACTTTCCGTGAACTTTTTGAGGACTTTTCTTCAAAATTAAATGTTATTTAATAAAAATAAATTTGATAATTATAATTCGTGGTTGTTTGATTTTCAATAAGATATCATAGTCTCTAGACTAGTACTAGATTTAGGATTGACACTGTCTTATCGACACTGGAAGGAAGACTTCTGGTTCTGGTACTGAGTACTACAGTAGATACAGGTGAGCGAAATTACAATGAAATCAACAGTAGGAAAGATCAGAAAGATGCAAGAATATAGTTATCCCATTGCTTTAGCTAGATAGCTTTTACTTAAAAAAGACTCCATCTATTTTCCATTAGCACATATTTGATGATTAAGGCTATTAGCCAAACTAACATAAATAAATTTATAAAAATAGCACTATTCAAGTTGTAATCATCATGCTCTGTCTCTTCCCAATAAAGACTGCAAATTTTGGAATAGATTGAATGACACACATAATTAGAGAAAGGGAATCTTCAACATCATTTTAACTAAAACTTGATGTTACTATAGTTTTCTCTCTTTTAATCTTAGTAAGCAGCAACGATTAAAAATAATAAGATGGACTCTTCCACCTCCACCTCCAGGAATCTGGAATAGAACTTACTTTCCTTATTTGGGGGACTAGGTATAGCCATCCTGACTGTTATATGTAAAACAAACCTAATAATACTCTGAGGGGTAGAGACAAGGGGTCAGACTGGGTAGGTCTTCTGGACCAAAAGAGTGACAGGGCACTAAGTTTTGTCAAATTTATTTTTGCCATATGTATCCCAGATTTGATGCTGAAGAAACCAGCAACCTGAAAATAGCAATCGGCAGAAATAAAACAAATAAGAATAAGAGAAATATTGCTCTTTCTTGTCTAAAAACCAGGAAAGATACAGTCTATACAGATCTATCTGTATAGACAAAAATATTTAGGAAATAACTGCTTTCCTGCAAACACCACAGAAAAACTGTGGTCCCTACCCCTAGCCATACAGTAAAGGCAGAGTGATGATCTTAGACTTCCACCTTAGTTACCACCATAACAAAATCCCTCCTCACACATTCAGCCTCCACTGGAGTGGTTTTGCAGGAGGTCATGCAGGGAGTTAGAGTTTTCCATGTCCATGGAGATCACAACGGGAGCCTGCACTTCTCCCTTTTCACTGGATGGTGTCATAAGTGGCCTAGGAAACAGTATGGGCTTATAACACTGCCCAGCAGTGATGAGGTTGCTATTTCAGGATATCAGTGGAGACCATGTGGAGTGAGTAATGAGGTAATCCTATTCCTTGCAGCCAGAAAGGTATCAATGGAGGCCTATTAGAAAGCCACAAATCTTAACCTTGTTCAGCAGCAAAAAGGCTACCCCATTATAGGTATCAATGAAGTCCTTGTGGGGACCCTAGAATTCTACATTCACCTGGAAAAAATAAGGTGACATCCTCTACTTCTCTTGCTAAAAAGATGTTAGAGAAATCAAGCTAAAACAGAAGATGTAAATAAAAACCAGAACCTCACAACATAATATCCTAAATATACAGCTTTCAATTAAAAATCGCTCCTCATGCCTGGAAACAGGAAGATCTCAAACTGATTGAAAACTATACACACATATTGTACCAATATCAATTTCCTCCTTTTGATACTGTATCATGATCATGTAAGATGTAACCACTAAGAAAAACTGGTGACATGCATTGATCCTCTCTGTACTATATTTGCAACTTCTGTGAAGGCATAATTACTACAAAATGAAATATTTAAGGAAAAGATAGCACAGTAAATAGCAGGTGTAGTAATCTGCTGTTAACACACTTGTTTTCAGTAATCTGCTGCTAACACAGAGCCTTTTCAGATAATTTTCTAAAAAAAATCTTTTATATTCTCAGAATGGAGGTTTCACAATATATAGAAGAATATGGGTTTTCTTTTTCTCTACTAAGGGGTGACTAAATGAAGATTATGGGGAAAAATATCAAATTAAAGTTCTCACACCCCTGAGCCACCAATGTAATCAGTTAGTATTGCTACTTGTCCCCTGACCTAAATGCTATAGACACATGCTCAGTTGCCTATTTTGTAGCCCAATTGAAAAGTATAATAGACACATAAATATGAGCAATATGGAATTATTTCTCTTCCTGGGAAGTGTTGAATTATTGCAAAATTGAATATATTTTAAAATCCTGCTTATAGAATACAAATAATTTCAATTAATGTTTCACTACACAACTGCATACTTATTTTAGTTAGGTGGACAATTTATTTTACCTAGAAATATGATATTAATTTTTCCAAAGCAGTCTGCATTGCAATGAATAACTTTGTGAATCACTCCATGTTAATGTTTATATTTGGCTGACATATTTCTCTGCTGCTGACAGTTCATTTCTCTAGGATCAACAGCTTGTAGACAAAAGGAACATTTTTCTTTCTGCACTAGCAGGTGCACAAGTAAGATGTCAAATTCAGTGAACATTTCTCTACCCTTAATATGCTTCTTAAAATTTGGGATGTTAAGTCATATAAATATTCCTTGGGTTATTATTTTATTACCAATGCTATCTCTCAATTATATGCCTGGCCCATGAACTATATGAAATGTAGAAACAGCTCATTTCTTAAATATTTCAGTTGGTACTTCTGTATGTAACCCAATAAAAAGGACATTTTGTTAATCACAGTAGTGTTATCTCACCTAATATTATTAGCAATGATTTATTTATAGCTAATATACAGTTAATATCCAAAGTTACCTATTTTTTTCTAAGATGTATTTTGCTGTTGTTGACTTTACTGAAAAATTATGAGATAGTGTTTTAAATCATAAATTATTTTGGAAATTTATCCACTCTAGCTGTCAGAACATCAGTGACTCTTTAGCACTGTATACCTCTGAAATCTTTGTTCATTCTTCACCCAACAGCAACTGTTCTTTGTTATTCTTTTTTTGAATCTGTCCTTGAACATGTGCAGTCTGTCCTGGGAGATGTGCAGTTGAGAACACTACTTGGAGAAACTTCTAAGCAGATTATTAGGGCTCTTTGTCTGCCATTCTCTCCTCTTTGGACCCTACACAACAAATTTCAGCAAACTTAGCAAAGAGGGCACTCTCCTTTTGAGCTATACTTTTCTGAACAACAATTTGGAAACAACTTCCTTTGAGAAACCAAACTATGGAGACTTGTCCAGGGTCAAGAACGATGGTCTAGACTCTTCAAGTTTGCTTATTCTTTGATTTGCTAAAAAAAAGGTCTAAGTCTGAGGTCTTACACTGTTTACTGTGCTTCTAAGGAGGCAACCTCTTCTTACTTGTGCCTGCTTTACCAGGCTTCAAAGTACTCCATATATGTCATTTTAGGGTATTTCTGTGATCATATTTAGCCAAGGCCCACAGAACCATGTAGATGTAAACAGTTTATAGACAGACATACATTGGATTTTCACCTATATAAAAATTTGCTTAAATTTTGTTTGACTGATGATAACCTCATTACTTGACAATGAATTAATTTAGAAAGAATCAGTTGTGAGTTAATTATAATGTTCAAGGTACATATATTATAATTAATTTTACTACTGTACTAGAGCCATAATTAATATAATCCATCCTAAGACATTAATGCAAATGAATAATTGCAGTTCTAGGCTCTTAGCCATGGACATGCAGATTAGTATTTGCAAAAAGATTATGAAAAACACTATGGACTACTAATATTTCACACTAATATTGATCTAGTTAATCTTTCACTTTAAATTTTATCAATAATATTTTCTAAATTAAATTAATATGCTCAAGAGAAAACAAACTTTGGAAACAGTTTATAAAAGACTCATATCTTAATTTGAAATATAAACTGGTTGTTAAATAAATTTCTATTTTATTTTTAAAAATTCATTTAAATAGAGTGAGTTCTTAATTATTCGTGTCATTAGGATTTGAAAGAAAGGTAGAATGTTAAAGTGTTTTGATTGATAAGCCAAGTTGCCAATGTTTGATAACTATGTAAAATTGTATCTGGATTTTAATTGAATATATATTTTATGGTAAAAACTAAGATTAATTTTATATCATATATGTAATCAAGTAATGCTAAGGTTAAACATTCTTATATGATTCTGGATTGTCATAGTAGATAGATCGAATGAACAAATTTTCTTAATGGAAATGGTCAAATATAAAATGAATATTTAAAAATTTCTAAGTAACATATTGTTATGAACAATAACACCTAACTAGATGTTATTTTTCTTGTTATAGGCTGAATTGCTTCCCCTACAAAATTCATGCATTGAAGCTCTAACCCCAAGTACCTCAGAATGTGACTCTGGAGACAGAGTTTTCAAAGAGGTAATTAAATTAAAATTAGGAAATTAGGACCTACAGAGAGACACCAGGAACATTACCCCACACAGAAATGACCATACGAAGAGGAAACAAGAGGGAAAACATTTCCAAGTCAAAGAAAGATGCCTCAGAGAACACCAACCCTGCAAGTACCTTGATCTTGGATGTCTACCCTCCATAATTGTGAGAAAATAAATTCCTGTTGTTTAAGCCACCCAGTGTTTGATATTTTGTTATAGGATTCTTACCAAACTAACCAAACTAATATATCTCCTTATACAATTATTGAAGTTAATGTTAGGTTTTCTAGTAAGAAGGATTTATAATTTTTAAAATAAAATAATGATCTTAATAGCTGTAAATTAGAATTTATTGAAGAAATTAAAAGAGACAATACACCTGGAAATAATATAAAGTTTACTAGCTTTTATGATCTTATTTTATTGAATATAGATCTTTTACATCCCATCTGTGTGCTCGTTCATTTAATTTAACAAATATTGTCACTTAGTTTTCAGAAAACTGCAACATTTGTCTCACCTATGAAGTCTCTAATATAGCTTCAGAAAAGTAATGAAGAGCTCTATACTATCTGATGGATCAGGAAAAGTCAAATAGAGGCTGGATGCAGTGGCTCATCCCTAAAGAAAGAAAGAAAGAAAGAAAGAAAAAAGAAAGAAAGAAAGAAAGAAAGAAAGAAAGAAAGAAAGAAAGAAAGAAAGAAAGAAAGAAAGAAAGAGGGAAAGAGGGAAAGAGGGAAAGAGGGAAAGAAGGAAAGAAGGAAAGAAGGAAGAAAGAAAGAAAGAGAAAGAAAGAAAGAGAAAGAAAGAAAGAAAGAAAGAAAGAAAGAAAGAAAGAAAGAAAGAAAGAAAGAAAGAAAGAAAGAAAGAAAGAAAGAAAAACAAAAAGAGCAAAGAAGGAAGGAAGGAAAGAAAGAAGGAAAGTAGGCAGGAAGGCAGGCAGGCAGAGACATCTATTAGGGAAGTTTTCAACCGAACTTGAAAAATGGGAGGAGAAAATCTTTAACATGCACATTGCATACTGTTTTCTACTGTTGGTTTATGAAATGTTTAATAACTATTTTCTCAGTGACTTTTGCTCATTTTTAAAAAGGAGTTGTATATTTCTTACTAAAAGTCTTTGTTTTTACTTTTGTTTATTTTTTTAATTATCATGGATACATAATAGGTGCATATATTTATAGAGTTCTGTGACATTTTGATACGAGCATAAAATGCATAATAATCAAATCAGGGTAAATGAGTTACCCATCGCCTCAAGCACTTATCATTTCTTTGTGGTTAGGAGCATTCCAATTCCATTCTTCAAATTATTTTTAAATATACTATAAATTATTGTCGACTGTAGGTGCCCTGTTGTCATAACAGCTACTAGATCTTATTCATTCTATCTACCTATATTTTTACACCCATTAATCATCCTCACCATATCTCATCTCCTTGCTACCCTTCCCAGCCTCTAGTAACCATAATTATACTCTCTAGCTCAATGACATCAATTGTTTTTATTTCAGCTACCAATCGTAAGAGAAAATATGCCATATTTATCTTTTTGTGCCTGGCATATTTTACTTAAAGTAATGTCCTCCAGTCCATCCATCTTGTTGCAAATGACAAATTTAATTCTTTTCTTTTTTTTAATCACTGAACCATGTTCCACTGTGTATATACACCACATTGTCTTTATGTATTTATCCCTTGAAGGACACTTAGGTCGATTCAAAATCTTGGCTATTATCAATAGTTCTTCAATAAACATGAGAGTTCATACATCACTTTGATATACTCATTTTTTATTTGGTGAGGTTGATTATTGACCTAGCAGTGGGACGGAAACATCATATGGTAGCTCAATTTAGATTTTTTTCGAGAAACCTCCATACTGTTATCCATAGCAGTCCTACTAATTTACATTCCCACCAACAATGTACAAGGTTTCCTCTTTCTCCACATCCTCATCAGCATTCATTATTGTCTTTTTTTTTTTTTGATAAAATCCTCTTTCTATAAATTTCAAAAGTGTTTTTAAAGCATTGTGGATGCAATTTGTTTGCCAGATACATGATTTGAAAGTAATTCTTCTTCTGTAACTTAACTTTTCTAATCTTTCAACAGTGTTTTCCACACAGCAACTTATTTTTCTTAAATATAATATTTATTTATTTATTTATTTATTTATTTATTTATTTATTTATTTTGAGATGGAATCTCGCTCTGTGGCCCAGGCTGGAGTGCAGTGGCGCCATCTGTGCTCACTGCAAGCTCCACCTCCCAGGTTCACGCCATTCTCCTTCCTCAGCCTCCTGAGTAGCTGGTGTCCACCACCACGCCCGGCTAATTTTTTTGTGTTTTTTTAATAGAGAAGGGGTTTCACCCTGTTAGCCAGGATGATCTCGATCTCCTGACCTTGTGATCCGCCCGCCTCGGACTTCCAAAGTGCTGGGATTACAGGCATAAGCCAACGCGCCCGGCCTCATTTTTTCAACTAGATTGTGTTTTCAGTGTCATGTCTAAGAACTCTACCTAACCCCTGAGCCCACAGGCACTTTGAGTGAAAGAAATCAGTTTCAATAGGTTGTAATTCCATTTACACAACATTCTTGACAAGAAAAACAAATACTGACAGAAAAAGTGCAGTGGTTGCCAGTGGTGGAAGATAATGTGACTACAAAAGGGTGCTCTGAGGAGTTTTCTAGGGTGACAGAACTGTTCCGTATTCTGATCATCGTGGTGGTTAAACAAATCTATGCATGGTTATAACTCATGCAACTACACAATTCTCCAAAAAATTCAGCTTGCTTAATGTTAAATGAAAGCAAAAAAGTGCATACGTATAAAGCAAAAATATAAATTGTTATCATAATATAAGTATATTGTATAGTAGATATTCCTTAGAAGTATATGAATGACAATTATCAAGAAGGCACAGTAATGGTGAATTAACATTAAATTTATTAGATCTCAGAATTCAAAAGCATTGAATAAGATAGTTTTCATATTCAGAGACTGGTCTGATCTTACATATTAGTAAGTTCAGTGATGAACTTATGAAATTAAAATATATAAGGCTTGGTGTGGTGGCTCATGTCTGTCATCCCAGCTACTGGGGTAGCTGAGTTAGGTGGATAGCTTAAGCCCAGGAGTTCGAGGCTGCAGTGAGCTATAATCATCTCACCACTACACTCCAGTCTGGGGAATACAGTGAGATTATATTTCTTTTTATTTTCTTTTGTTTTTCTTTATTTTCTTTTTGAAATGGAGTCTAGCTCTGCTGCCCAGGGTGGACTTCAATGGCACTATCTTGGCTTACTGCAACCTCCACCTCCCGAGTTCAAGCGATTCTTCTGCCTCAGCCTCCTGAGTAACTGGGATTACAGGCGCCCGCCGACATGCCCAGCTAATTTGTGTATTTTTAGTAGAGACGGGGTTTCACTGTGTTGGCCAGGCTGGTCTCAAGCTCCTGACCTCATTATCTGCCCACTTCAGCCTCCCAAAGTGCTGGAATTACAAGCATGAGCCACCACGCCCGGCTGAGACTGTATTTCTTAAAGAGATAAAAAAAGATGGAAAGGAAGAAAGAAAACAAATTAAAACATGTAGTGTAGAAATTCCAAAAACTATTTGTTACTGCTTTATTAAGCCTGGGTAATGAAAACATACACAGCAGAAGGCAGTATTGGTATCAGAGTTTCTAATTTTTTTCCTTAAAAATCAACAACAAACATTTGTAAAATATTATGAATAGAAAATTTTAAAAAATCACAATACTGTGAGCAGGGACATAACAATCCCATATAACAGTAATTAAATATTTGAGACATGTTCCCTTAGTTTTTTCACATTGGCCAGAAGCCAAACTTAATGACAAGCAGGACGTAAGGGGACCATGCATTATAAAATGGGCATATAGGGCATATTGTAGCCAGTTCCTCTGGATGCAGTAATTCATGGATTCTTGAAAGAAAGTGTCACACAGTCAACAATTATGTATTTGCTTGTTTGTCTAGCTGTTTATTCAATACAGGCTGAACTAATGATAACCTTAGATTAGACATAAAATTATTTTTAATTCCTGATATTTCTTTTTTTTTCTTTATTTTCTGTTACTTGTTAGAATTGTGGGTTTAACAAATTTTCAGATCAGTGAATCAGTGAAGATAACTTCTAAATATTAATTAACTGTCTTTAAAAAGAGTACAAAACTCCTCATGCATGTCTTGAAAAAGAGTACAAACCCCCTTTTTTTTGTGATTGCTACTAACATACTGCTGTAAATAAGGAAATGTTATTACTAGGAAATTTTCTACATGTATAAGGTTGAAAAAGACTGCATTCTCAACAAGAATAGTAGAAAATAGAAAAGCTTCCAAGGATAAATTAAAGGGGCAAAAAGCTTATACTGGTACAATGGCTTTAAAAATGTGATTGCTTTGAATTTATCAGTAGATAAGCAATGATACAAAAATAGGCTGCTAATTAATAAAGACAAGCTTAAAATTAATTAAATTCAAAATGCCTGAGTTGCTGAAACTACTTGTACAACTAATTTTTAAATTAGAAAAATGAGAGAAATTTAGGAAATAATGACATACTTGCAAAAATGCTATTGACCAACCCTGAGGGGAATTTTGAATATTTGAATAAACCTAAGTCAGCAAATTTAGATGATCTGTTTCCAAGGGCAAGGAACAAGTTTGTTACATAATATTGCACCTCTTTCTGTCAGTCACTGAATTGACAATAAATGTATAAAAATAATGTCAACACATCTATGTATAGGTATGTCTTCAATACCAATTATCTCAGTCATCTTAAATCCTACTTTTGATTCAGTATGTCTTTTAATGTATTGATTTTTTCCAGACCTCAAAATAAGAAATTGGGTACTTCTTTCTTTTCCAGTTGTTTTTCAAAATTGTCGTAACTGAAATAAAAGAGAAAATAACTTCTGAATTAAAAATACGGATACTGATGAGAAAGGGACAAAAATTCATGATGAGGACAATGAGGTGTTTTGTTTGTTCGTGTGGTTTTTCTTGTTTGTTTTTCAGTCTACTAAAATAGTAAGGAACTACTTTCGGAGGGGATGATACATAATCTGAAACTTCAGAAGTGAGAAGGATCTCACTATCTGAGGTACTGAGGGTAAGATCATTCCAGAAAAAGAGAACAGTTTATCTAAACATTTGCAATAAAAAGCTTTGATGTTCAAGAAACGAAACAAGGTTTTCTTGGCTGAAGTTAAGTGCCTCCGAGTGATAGTAATAGGACAAAAGGAAGATAATAAGAGTTAGATTATGAAGATCACAGTAAGAAGTTTGAATAGAAAAGTGTACAATTTAGTATTTAAGTATATCACCCTTAAATGAAAACTACTTCAAGTTCTGGTTCCTTTTAAAGATTTTCCAGTGGCTGAAGAAGTTATGTTAACATGGTAGAATAGGTTTTTAAGACGAGACATAATGATAGAAATATATTAACTGATAGAACAAGCAGAAAGTATGCAGCATGTGTAAGTAATCTCAATCTCTAAATAGTAGTAGATACACAATTGTAATAAAAAAAATAGATGACTTGTATAACAACTTTTGCCACAAATTCTAATGTACACTACTCTTTTTCTGTACTCCATGATTAATCCATTTAAGTGTTTTTGAAAATTTACAGAGAGTTTAAGGGTTAAAAATAAATCTATCAAAAATACAGCATGTCATTATTTTTATCTTATTTTTTGTTAGTGCAGTGAATATTTTCTTAGCAGAGTGATTATTTTGTAGAATGATAATTATGAACTTGAATGGTAGTGAACAATCAACACTAGCAGATCTTATCTCATACTATATAAAAAAATAAATATTTCTTTAGCTCCTATTTGGAGATAATGTTATTATTCCACTGTTTACATTAAGTGTCAAGAAAGTTATATCAGATGTGATTTTAAAAGTTCAAATCTTGCTCTAAAGGATGTTATTTACAGAAATGTTAATTCTGCAACTTTACATATGCCTAATACACATTGGCCTATGTTTGTGAGAATTTATATATATAATAATTGTGCATATTATTTTATGTTTGTCTCTTTACTTCCTCTTCTTCCTATCTTATTTACATCACAAATATCATTATTTTTTAAATGAGTGACATAATGAAAACAATAACTAAACAATAGTCTGAGCTCTAGTATCAATATGTTTCCTGTAACAACTGGTTGAGCATAAGAAAGTTATTAAGCATGAGGAACTTCATGGATAAAATGAAAAGTTATTATGGTGCATGAGAAATAGCAGGAGTCTTATAATCACAGGTAAATTTTTTGTTTGTTTCCAAATATTTTCTCTTGTTTCTTATTAGCTCTAAAACTCTTATTGGTTATTTAACTCCTTAAACTATCTTTTCTTCATCAGGATAACGGTATAAAGGCACTTTACACATGTTACTGTGAAGACAAAATGAGATAATGGGTACTAAAGTGCAATATGACACTATAACAGATATATCTATATGTGAAAATTGATTATTTTAATTGAAAATAAATGTGTGATAAATACCTTACCCCTCTTTATGCATTGGAGATTCTGTCATTTATTTTTATTATTTTTTGGCAGCAACAGTATTTCTATATATAGTTTTAAAATAATTCCCAATAAATTTAGTAGATAACTTCTCGTTTTCTCTCTCTTGATTTATTGGCCTTATTTCTTTTATTTTTATTTATTTTTTGTGTGTCAATTACCCGAGGAGTTTCTACAGTAATTAAATGGGTTGTATTGGTAGTATATATAAAGCAATTATATGGTAGTATTAGTACTAAGGGATATTTATACATATACATAAAGTATTTCCTACCTCTTAAAACTTTGTAGGATAGATAAAATATGTAATTCCTCACGTATCACAAGCCAAGATTTAAATATCAAAAAAGAATTACTCAAACAACAATGATATATGAGTTGTGAATATCCAGACAAATTCAAAAATTTGTTGGCATCTGGTGTAGGTGTTATAACTGGGTAGTTGGCATTAGTGATACATGGCATTCCACAAGAAGAAAATAGTAAGAATAAATGTTAGGAGTCTGGATGCGGTGACTCACGCCTGTAATCCCAGCACTTTGAAAGGCCGAGGCGGGCGAATCACGAAGTCAGGACATCGAGAGCATCCTGGCTAACACAGTGAAACCCCGTCTCTACAAAAAATACAAAAAAATTAGCCGGGCGTGGTAGCGGGCGCTTGTAGCAGGAGAATGGCGTGAACCCGGGAGGCAGAGCTTGCAGTGAGGAGAGATGGCGCCACTGTACTCCAGCCTGGGCGACAGAGCAAGATTCTGTCTCAACAACAGCAAGACAACCAAAAAAAAAAAAAAAAAATCAGGAGACAGAAAGCCAATAGCTTTGGAGAAGTAAAAAAGGACCAGATTTGCTATAGTTGAATATAGGATAGCAAAAAGTCTAGAAAGAGGGTCTTGTACCCTAGCTGAAATTATTTGATTTTTCTCACAAAGTCAGTGATGGTGCCTTGGAAGAAATTAGGAAGTGCTATGATCAAAGTAGTGTTCCTGGAATATCAATCTGATGCTGTTATGCAGGACAGACTAGAGGAGGGAAAAAAAGCAGCTCTGGAGAGATATATTAGAAGGCTTCTTTGGCAGTCCAGAAATTAATGATTACCTAGACCAGGATATGAATACAACGAATGAAAAATGACAGGGTCTACATGAAATATGTATAACTGAAGATTGCGCAGATCTTGGTAACTGATTGGATCTGAGAAAGAAAGGAAGGCACCAAAAATAACTATTGTATCATTAAAATGGCCATTCTACCCAAAGCAATCTACATATTCAACAGTACTCCTATCAAACTTCCAATGTCATTTTTTCACAGAATTAGGAAAAAAAAAATATTTTAAAGTTTATATGGAACCAAAAAGAGCCCGACTGGCCAAAACAATTCTAGGTAAAAAGAACAAAGCCAGAGACATCACATTACTGACTTTCTATAATGGTACAGTAACCAAAACTGCATGGTTCTGGTATAAAAGCAGAAACATACAGAAAGGGAACAGAATAGAAAACACATAAATAAAGCCACATGCCTACAACCCTTTGATCTTTGACAAAATTGACAAAAGTAAGAAATAGAGAAAAGACTCCTGTTCAATAAATGTTGCTGGGGTAACTGATTAGCCATACACAGAAGAATGAAACTGGACCCCTATGTTTCACCACATACAAATGTAATATGGGTAAAAGATTTAAATATAAGACCTTAAACATTAAAAATCCTAGAGAAAAACTTAAGTAATACCCTTCTGGACATCAGCATTGGCAAATAATTTATTACTAAGTCCTCAAAAGCAAATTCCAGAAAAACGAAAACAAAAATGACAAGTGAAAACTAAACTGAAGAGCTTCTACACAGTAAAAGGAACCACCAACAGCATAAATAGACAACCCACAGAATGGGAGAAAATATTCACAAACTATGCATCCAACAAAAGTCTAATATCCAGAATCTATAAAGAACTTAAGCAATTCAACTAGAAAAACACAAACAACCTCTTTATAAAATGGGCAAATGATATGAACAAACCCTTCTCAAACATATGAAAACATGCTCATCATCACTAATCATCAGAGAAAGGTATATCAAAACCACAATGAGATACTATGGGTAAAAGATTTAAATATACGACCTTAAACATTAAAAACCACAAGAAGGTACTATCTCACACAAGTCAGTATGACTCTTAATAAAAAGTCAAAAAATAACAGATGCTGGCAAGGCTGCCAATAAAAGAGAATGCTTATACACTGTTGATTGAAATATAAATTAGTTCAGCCACGGGGAAGCAGTTAGGATATTTCTCAGGGAACGTAAAATAGAACTACCACTCTATCCAGCCATCCCATTACTGTGTATATACCCAAAACGAAATAAATCATTCTAACAAAAAGACACATTCACTCATATGTTCACTGTAGCATGATTAACCACAGCAAAGGCATAAAATCAACCTAGGTGCCCATAAGGAAAATTTAATATATACATATTATAAAATAATATGTAATATAATATATTATAAGAAAGGTTAATCATATATTAGAAAAAATATATCATATATATATATAGTTGGTGCAAAAATAATTTCTTTTTTTGTTATTACTTTTGAATAATAAAACCCCAGTTACTTTTGGACCAATGTTATACATGTACACCATGGAGTACTATACAGCCATAAGAAGTAAATCATGTACCTTGCAGCAACATGAATGCAGTTTGAGGTCATTATCCTAAGCAAATTAGCACAGAAAGAAAGAATTGAATGCTACATATTCTCACTTATAAATGGGAGCTAAACATTTGGTATACATACAATAAAGATGGAATAAATAGACGCTGGAGACTACTAGAGAGAGGAGAGAAGTGATCAAGAACTAAAAAAAACCCTGCCTATTGGATGCTATACTCACTACTTGGATGATTGCATCATTCATATCCCAAACCTCACTGACATACAATATATCCGTTTTACAAACCTGCAGGCTGGGTGCTGTGGCTCACACCTGTATTTCTAGCACTTTGGGACTTTGGGAGGCCAAGGCAGGAGGATTGCTTGAGGCCAAGATTGCAAGACCAACCTGACCAACATACCAAGAACCTACCAGTAAAAATCAAAAAAAGAAAGAATGATAGAGAGAGAGAGAGAGAGAGAGAGAGAATCTGCACATGTACTCTCTGAATCTAAAATAAAAGTTGAAAATACTTTAAAAAGAAACTAGAATTATTGATATAAGATATACAGGAATATAGATGAATGGAAGCAAATTGTTTCTGTAACAAGTAAAGATAAAAAGAAAAGTGAGAATAAACATTATAAAAAATGGCTAGTTAATTCCCGATATTCTCTGTTTTTATCATTTGATAACTCTTCTTAAAATGATTCTCAAAAATCAAGCACATGATCTAACTTTAATTTAATCTTTATTATTTATTATCTGTAGACATATGAAATATTTATTTTCGTGTAATATACATATTAATTATTATTCTATATAGTTTTTAAAAAGCTATCAAACTGAAGAATAAGATTTGGAACTCTAATTTAGTTCAGACTAAAAAAAAATAACAACAGAATTTAAACAGAAATTAAAATAATCAATTTTTAATGAACATCTAAGGCAACACTTGTAAGTTTTAAAAACATAATTAAGAACTAAGACGAGCTATTATTGCCACACAATATTTTTATAAAATGAATTTTTCAAAAAGAATGTTACAGTGTGATAGGAAATGTACTCAGGTAAAGACACAGGTATATTTTGTCATAATGTACTTAAATTGATAAAAAACCAACATAATCTACAAAGGTCTTCAAAAATCTTTAGAGAATTTTGCACGAGATATTATTAGGTGCTAAACAAAAGGCATTTTTTCAGTGTCAATAAAATAGTTGATGCAAACTGGAGCATAGAAAGGCAAATAAATCTCAAAAGTAAGCTCAAAAAATAAAATTGTATTTTAATCCCCTAAGAACTAGAACAAAATGAGGATGCTCACTTTCATCACTCCTATTTAATACAGTACTAGAAGCTTAGCCAGAGTAATCTGGCAAGAAAAATAATAAAGGCATCCAAATTGGAAAAGTAATTAATTTATCTCTTTTCCCTGATGATATGTTCTTATACCTAGAAAACCTTACAAACTCAATGAAAATATTTGATTTGATAAATGAATTTGATAAAGTTTTTGAAGTTCTCATTATGAGTGAGCAGTGGGTCCAAATGCATCTGTGTTAAAAGTCCCGGGATTGTTGCACATTGGCTGACAATAAAAAGTAAGACAAAACTATCATGAGAGTGTCTGAGTGAAATACAGAGATAAATGTAGATTTGGTTACCAGGAACCCTAGCCTACATCCCCTTTGAATAAATCAGGTAGATAAAAATTTGGTGAAAATTTGATAATTTTAATTTATAATTGTTGTCATCTATCTAGAAGTTATTTACTCTAGGATATAATTTGTGAAATAATAATCTATTAATATATAAGAATAAATTTAAAAATGAAGAATTGCTCTAGAAACCAATTAGAAATGTCATATACCATCTATCACAAAGACAGAAAATTTAAGCTTAAAATCTAGGTTGGAATGTATAACCATATTTAACTACTACATGAATATAATTCATCTAAAGCACATAAGTTTTTTTAATAATCCTAGAGGAGATAATAGAATATTTTATATTTTACAAAAATAATTAAAAACAAATAATAAAATATATTTACAATATGAATACTGTTAGTATTCATAACTATAGGGTAATAGTAATTAATAGTAGTTACTATTAGTTATTATAAGTAATAATAGTTGCAGACTACTATTGAGTCACTGCTTCATATCAATCTCTCCATGATTTTTAAAAGCAATGAACCATTTGATCATCACAGAGCCCTGTAACTTGTTATTTCCATTATAGAGATGGTTCAAATTAAGCTATAAAATTGAGGAATTGTTTAAGTACTGTACTTAACTGCAACAGAGTAGGTTAATTTTTTTAAAAACTTAGAATGAATGAAGTAATTTTTAAGCAGGCTAACTTGGTAGGATTTGGGAGAGTATTAAAATCAATAATTGCTTCTAAGTTTGTTGGTATATACGAGGAACACAGAAAAGAGTGAATTATTTACTACTCTTTATAAACAGATATTATTAATATACCATATCTGTTCAGTCATACACAGCATAATAATATTTCAGTCAACAATGGACCACATATGTGATGGTCCCGAAATATTATAATACTATATTTTCACTGAAAACAGTTAACAGAAAAATTAAAGTAGGGTCCAAAGAAGTATGAGGTTTTTAAAATGTAATAATAATATATTCTTAAGCAGATTGTAGTAAGGTGTTTGAGAAACAAGTATCTGTTTATTTGAATCTACTGGCTTTTAGCTCAAGAAACAAATGCTAAATTCATGTAGAAATAAAGAATTCATAAGTTTGAAAGACAAAGACAACATATTAGAAAAATTTTATTGTGCTCCGATGTGCTATGTTTTCATACAACTGTGTGTGTGAGACAGAGAGATAAAGACAAGATGTCACATATTTACTTTGCATATCTATGTTTAGATACACACATAGGTACCATTGGGTTACAATTGCCTACAGTATTCAGTACAGTATCAGGCTTCACAGGTTTGCAGCCTATGAACAATAGTTCACACCATATAGCATAGGTGTGTAGTAGGTCATATCATCAAGGTTTGTGTAAGTACACTCTAAGATTTTTGAAGATGAAATGCATTTCTCAGAAAGTATCCCTAGTTAAGCAACACATGACTATACTGTATTTGTGTCATGCTAGATGTTGCAATATATTTATGCATATCGCAATATATTGTGCTCACTGTATATACAATAATTTATAAAATGATAATAAAGGAGACATAGGAAAACATTTTGACAAAATAATAAACCTCATTTATTACAGGCCTTAGATATCTGAGTCTCTCAGCCAGAAATAAAGCTATGACCAGGTGGGACAGGCACTCAACATTGAATGGCACACTTCTGTCATCCTACTTTCCTCTATCCCAGTTTTCCTCTTTTACCCTACATGTTGAGGGAAGAAATACTTTAAATTTTTATCTCAGCTAGAGGGATCTGGCTACTTCAGAAAATTCACATTTTGAATAAGCAGATGGTGAAAGGTTTCTCTCCTTTTGATTAGTGAGTTTTAAACGACTTAAGGGGTAGAGTATTAGTACTTTCTCTGTGCTTTATGCTTAATATGTGTTACCACTTAAACTTCAAAACAAATTCTAAAAAGACAGATGTTCACATTTTATAACTGAAGAAACCGAGGTTTAAGGAAATCACATAATTGCCAAATAAAACCAAACTTAAATTGGAGACTAAATTCTTGAATTCAAGTCTGACTTTAAAAGTTACAGTATTTTACTACACTATGACGTATACTCAGCAAGAACTTAATTTTTTAAAAAGGCTAAAAAATTGAATTAGCTGTAAGGAAGCTTCTGTTGTCACTGGCAATGATCATTCAACTTAATTTGTTTTTCCAATACTTTTTTTTTTTTTTTTTTTTTGGGAGAGTCTTCCCCTTTTGCCCCCGGCGGGGGGGGGGGGGCGGGGCTCCGCTCCTTTCAAGAGCTCCTCCTCCCGNTGACGTATACTCAGCAAGAACTTAATTTTTTAAAAAGGCTAAAAAATTGAATTAGCTGTAAGGAAGCTTCTGTTGTCACTGGCAATGATCATTCAACTTAATTTGTTTTTCCAATACTTTTTTTTTTTTTTTTTTTTGAGGCAGAGTCTCGCTCTGTGGCCCAGGCTGGAGTGCAGTGGCCGGATCTCAGCTCATTGCAAGCTCCGCCTCCCGGGTTTACGCCATTCTCCTACCTCAGCCTTCTGAGTAGCTGGGACTACAGGCGCCCGCCACCTCTCCTGGCTAGTTTTTTGTATTTTTTAGTAGAGACGGGGTTTCACCGGGTTAGCCAGGATGGTCTCGATCTCCTAACCTCGTGATCCGCCCGTCTCAGCCTCCCAAAGTGCTGGGATTACAGGCTTGAGCCACCGCGCCCGGCCTCCAATACATTCTTATAGTTAAACAATATTTTAACTTTCCTAGGATTCAATTTCTAGAAAATACTTGAGAATAATAAGTTGGAAACTACTACTTGTAATGACATAAGATATTAATATTTATAGAATTTCCCCCCATAACTCACCACCAGTGCTGCTTAATGAAAAATAGAAAAATTGGATGAGTGCATCAAAGATTCAAATGATATCCGTTTTTCTACAGTGGGATCTCTAAGGAACTCTAAGTAACTGTAACTATATATCATTACTGCATACCAGGCAAACATGCTCCAAATTATCATAGCCAAATGCATCACAAATATGCCTTCAGGTCACCTTCTTTCACCATGACAGAGGTATGAATCAGAGTGATGCTCCCACATAAAAATACTTGAAAAAAGTGTTTCATTCTCACAATAGCTGCTCTTGGTTACGGTACAAACTGTTGTTAATAAATCCCCCACTAACCTCTCTCTCTCTCCATCTCTTTTTCTCTCTCTCTCTCTCTTTTTACTTTATTTTTTGGTTTTTATTTTTGATTTTACTCCAATGATGCACTATGAGAAATAAATATTATATCTACATATGTAATTTAATGCTAAGGAAATTCTTCGTTTTTTCCCTTAGAAGAAGCGACAATACAAATGTCTACTAGAGTCCTGGACCTAGGGTTAGATATTAGTCATCATCAAAAAATTAACTACAATATTTCAGACAAGTTGAGGGCTTCTGTGATTTAGCATGATTAAGAATTTATGCTTACATATAAGCATAAGCATATATGTATATATATAAGCATATATATATATATATATTTGGAAAGAAAGAGATAGTCTTTCATTTTGGGGATATAACATGAAAACACATATTTTCTGTGAATATAATATTTAAAAATTCTAATTGCCCCAAATTGGTTTGCTGGTTCTCTAGGGGATGACATATCTCTCTAGATTCTGGGAGGCAGTCTATACTTCTAAATACTTGCTTTAACTAGCGTTCTCACAAGAGTCTAAAGACTTCAAGCATCAATGGGAATGTCATTTTCCATGGGCATTTTTTTTTTTTGTACTCCTTCATCTTGTCTTAAAGTTGTGAGAGAAATACGAAGGCTAGTTAATTCAGCTTCTTGAATCATCCTCCTCATCCTCTCTAGTTTCCATAAAAAGTCACTGAATCCACTTTTCATATGATACTACTAATAAATAATATTAATGACTCTTTTTCGGTCTTAGATGTTATTTGCTCCTACAGATATAGTACTTAACATTTCCACCTTTTGATTTGCAACTAATTGAGATTTAAACATGATTTACCTCTTCTTTACCTAAAATTACAATTAAACTAAATAAAAAGAAAATACAAAGCATCCATCTCCCACAGACAAGCAGCTTCTGCATACTGTTCTTTTACAATCAAACACCACTTCTTCCTAACTCCCTTGTGAGCTCTTTTAACAACACAGATTCTTAAAATAATTATTAAACTGATGTAGGAAGCAATCTTTTTAGCCAATAAAATGGTGGCTTTTTTGTTGGCTTTCTCTTTGTAATGTTTTGATACTTCTCTATGAAGTTCTAAGGTCTCTTTTTTGTTGTCAAACTTAGTGGATGCCTTGAATTCATTTTTTTAATTTTTGTAGGAACGTAGTAGTTATATATGTATATGCATGGGATATGTGTGTGTGTGTGTGTGTGTGTATGTGTGTGTTTGTTTGTTTTGAGCCGGAATCTTGTTCTGTCACCCAGGCTGGAGTGTAGTGGCGTGATCTTGGCTCACTGCAACCTCTGGCACTGCCCAGGTTCAAGCGATTCTCCTGCGTCAGCCTCCGGAATAGCCAGGATTACAGGTACATGCCACCACACCTGGCTATTTTTTGTATTTGTAGTAGAGACGGGGTTTCAGCCTCGTGGCTAGGCTGTTCTTGAACTCCTGGCCTTGTCATCCACCCTTCTCGGCCTCCCAAAGTGCTGGGATTACAGACGTGAGCCACCGCGCCCGGCTGGGATATGTAAAATATTTTTATACAGGCATTCAATGCATAATGATTACATCATGGAGAATGGGATGTCTATCCCCTCAAACATTTATCTTTCTGTTACAATCTAATTATACTCTTTTAGTTTATTTTAGAATGTACAGTTACATTGTTACTACTATATTCACCTTGTTGTGCTATCAAATAGTAGATCTTATTAATTCTTTCTATTTTTGGGGAGGCACCCATTAACCATTCTCACCTCCCCACCCACTTCCCTTTCCAGTCTCTGGTAACCATCATTCTACTTTCTATGTCCATGAGTTCAATTGTTTTGATACTTTGATCCCAGAAATAAGTGAGAACATGGGATGTTTGTCTTTCTGTGCCTGGCTTTTTTTTTACTTAACATAATGATGTCCAATTCAATCTATGTGGTTGTAAATGACGGAATCTCTTTCCTCCCTATGACTAAAGAGAACTCCATTGCATATATGTACCACATTTTAGCAATTGCTCTATTGATGGACACTTTAGTTGCCTCCAAATCTTGGCTATTGTGAGCAGTGCTACAACAAACATAGGAGTGCAGATATCTCTTTGACATACTGATTTGCTTTCATGTCTCTGCTGAGCAGTGGGATTGTTGGATCATATGGTAGCTCAATTTTCAGATTTTTGGGGAACCTTCAAATGGTTCTCCATACTGTTGTACTAACTTACATATCACCAACAATTTTGAGGGTTCCCTATTCTCCATATCCTTGCCAGCATTTGTTATTGCCTGGATATAAGCCATTATATAAAATACAATGGATATAAGACATTGTTATTTGCTTATAATCTATTTTAACTGGGGTGAAAGAATATTTCCTTGTAGTTTTGATTTGCATTTCGCTGATAATAAATGATGTTAAGCACCTTTTCATATGCCTGCTTGCCATTTGTCTGTTGTCTTTTGAGAAATATCTATTCAAATCTTTTGCCCATCTTTTAATTAATCAGATTATTTTTCTTTTTTTTTTTTTTTTTTTTTTTTGAGGCGGAGTCTCGCTCTGTCGCCCAGGCTGGAGTGCAGTGGCCAGATCTCAGCTCACTGCAAGCTCCGCCTCCTGGGTTTACGCCATTCTCCTGCCTCAGCCTCCCGAGTAGCTGGGACTACAAGCGCCCGCCACCTCGCCCGGCTAGTTTTTTGTATTTTTAGTAGAGACGGGGTTTCACCGTGTTAGCCAGGATGGTCTTGATCTCCTGACCTCGTGATCCGCCCGTCTCGGCCTCCCAAAGTGCTGGGATTACAGGCTTGAGCCACCGCGCCCGGCAATCAGATTATTTTTCTATAGAGCTGTGTGAGCTCCTTATATATTCTGGATATTAATCCCTTGTCAGATGGGTAGTTTGCAAATATTTTTCCCATTCTGTGCATTGTCTCGTTATTTTGTTGATTGTTTTCTTTGCTGTGCAGAAACTTTTTAATTTGATGGGATCTCATTTGTCCATGTTTGCCTTGGTTGCCTGTGCTTGTGGAGTTTATGCTGGAGTTTTGCCCAGACCAATGTCCTGGAGATATTTTCCAATATTTAAGTTTAGCAGTTTTATAGTTTGAAGTCTTAGACTTATGTCTTTAATCCATTTTGGTTTGATTTTTGTATATGGCAAGAGATAGGGGTCTAGATTCATTCTTCTGCATATGGATATCCAGTTGTTACAGCACCATTTATTGAAGAGAATGTCTTTTAACCAGTGTAAGTTCTTGGCACCTTTGTTTACTGAGTTTACTGTAGGTGTCCAAATTTGTTTTGGGGTTCTCTATTCTGTTCCATTGGTCTGTTTGTTTATATTCCAGTACTATGCTGTTTTAGTTATTATAGAGCTATAGTATAATTTGAAGTCAGGTAATGTGATTCCTCAAATTGTGTCCTTTTTGCTTAGGAGAGATTTGACTGTTCTGTGTCTTTTTGCAGTTTCGTATACATTTTAGCATTTTTTTTTTTTTTTTAAATTTCTGTGAAGAATGTCTTTGGTACTTTGATAGGGATTGTATTGAATCTGTGGATTTCTTAGGGTAGTAAGAGAATTTTAACTGTAGTGATTATTCCAATTTATGAACATGTACTAGCTTTTGATTTTTTGGTGTTCTCTTTAATTTAATTAATCAGTGTTTAATGGTTTTTATTATAGAGATATCTCACCTCTTTGGTTACTTAATTTCTATATATTTAATTTTATTTATTCATTTGTTTGTTTGTTTTGTTTTGTTTTTTAGACAGAGTATCACTCTGTTACCCAGGCTGGAATTCAGTGGCACAATTTTGCCTCACTGAAACCTCCGCCTCCCAGGATCAAGGGATTCTTGTGCCTCAGCCTCCCAAGTAACGGGGACTACAGACGTGTGCCACCATGCCTGGTTAATTATTTTATATTTTTTGATAGAGACAGGGTTTTGCCATATTGACCGGGCGGGTCAGGAACTCCTGGCATCAACTCCGCCTGTCACAGCATCCTGAAGTTTTCGAATTACAGGCATGCGCCACTGCACCCAGACTCCTAGATACTTAATTTCATTCATGTCTATTGTAAATGGGATTACTTCTTTCTTTCTTTTTCAGATTGCTCACTGTCAGCATATAGAATTGCTAATGATTTTTATATGTTGATTTTGTACTCTGCAACTTTATTGAAGTTATCATTTCTAGTAGTTTTCTCATCGAGTTTTTAGATTTTTCCAAATATAAGATCCTATCGTCTATAAACAGGGGTAATTTGACTTATTGATTTCTAATTGGAATGTTCTCTGTATTTTTTCTCTTTTTTTATTGTTCTAGCTAGCCCTTACAGTTCTATGTGGAATAAAAGCTGTGACTGTAGGCATCCTTGTCATGTTCCAGATCTTAGAACAAATGCTTTAGTTTATCTCCTTTAGTATGTTACCCACTGTGGGTCTGTAATATATGGCTTTTATTGTGTTGAGTTATGTTCCTTTCATGCCCATTTTTTTTTTTAATATTTTATCTTTAAGGAATGTGAAAATTTATCAACTATTTTTCAGCATCAATTATAATGATTATATAATTTTTGTCCTTCAGTCCCTTGACATGATGTGTTACATTGATTGGTTTGCATATGTTGAATCATCCTTGCATCCCAGGGCTAAATCTCACTTGGTCATGATGAATAATATATTTAATGTATTGTTGACTTTGATTTGCTAGTATTTTGTTGAAGATCTTTGCATCGGTATCCATCAGAGGCATTTGTCTGTAGTTTTCTGTTTGATGAGACTTTGTCTGGTTTTGATATAAGGGTAGTACTGGACTCGTAGAATGAGTTTGGAAGTATTTTCTTCTCCTCTATTTTTTGAAATACTTTAAGTAGGATTGGTATTAGTTCTTTAAATGTTTGGTAAAATGTACCAGTGAAGCTATCAGGTCCCAGGGTTTTCTTTACTGGAAGATTTTTTATAATGGCTTTGATCTCTTTACTTGCTCTGTTAAGGTTTTTAGATTACTTTCTGGTTTAATCTAGGTGGGTTATATGTGTCTATAAATTTGTCCATTTCTTGAAGATTTTCCAATTTGTTGGCATATAGTCACTCAAAGTAGCCGCTAGTGATCTGTTAAATTTCTATAGTGTCAGTTTCAATGTCTTCTTTCTGGCCCCTGGTTTTCTTTATTTTGATCTTCTCTCTATTTTGTTTAAATTTGTCTAGCTAAAAGTTTCTCAATTTTGTTTACCTTTGCTGAAAACCAACTTTTTCTCATCCGTCTTTTTTCTTTTCTTTTTTTTTAAATTTCTTTTCTATTTCTGCTCTGAAATTTATTATTTCCTCTACTAAGTTGGGGTTTCATTTGTTCTTCAATTTCTAGTTCTTTAAGATGCATTGTCAGATTGAAGTTATTTTCCTGTAATGAGATAGGCACTTGTATCTATAAACTTTCCTCTTAGTACTGCTTTTGCTGTATCCCATAAATTTGAGTATGTGTGTTTTCATTACCATGTGTTTCAAGAAATTTTGCAATTTACTTAATTTATTCATTGACCTGCCAGTCATTCAGGAGTGTATTGTTTAATCTACATGTATTTGTACTTTTTCAAAAAATCCTCGTTATTGATTTTCAGGTTTATTTCATTTTGAGCAGAAAATATGCTTGTTACTATTTCAATTTCTTGAATTTTTTAAGACTTGTTTTGTGACTTAATATACCCTATGTCCCCAAGACTGTTCCATGTGCTGATGAAAAGAATGTGTATTCTGAAGCACTTAGATGAAATGTTCTATAACCATCTATTAGATCCATTTGGTCTATAATGTAGATTAAAGCTGATGTTTCTTTTTTGATTTTCTGTTCAGAAGATCTGTCCAATGCTGAAAGTAGGGTGTTGAGTTCTCCAGTGAATATTGTATTGGGACTTATCTTTCTCTTCAATTCTAATAGTATTTGCTTTGTATATCTGGGTGCCACAGCATTAGGTGCACATATATTTAAAACTGTTATATCCGCTTGATATAAAAAAATAAACTATTTGTTTACATGAAGAAGTAAACAACAAAGCAAAAAGAAAACTAGTACAAACTCAATTTCTTAATTTCATCCCTCCACTTTTCAACTTTTTGTTGCTTCTATTTTATCTTATTATACTATGTCTTGAAAAGTTGTCATTTTTACTATTTTTGATTGCTTCTTCATTTAGTCTTTCTACTTACGATAAGATTAGTTTGCACACCATACTTATGGTGTTACAATATTCTGTGTTTCTCTGTGTACTTTCTATCACCAGTGAGTTTTCTATCTCCACACGACTACTTATTATTCATTAACAGCTTTTTGTTTCTGATTGAAGCACTTCTTTTGGTATATAGTATGGGGCAGATCTAGTGTCAATGAAATCACCAAGCTTTTATTTGTCTGGAAAGTCTTCATTTCTCCTTCATATATAATGGATATTTTCACTGGATATATATTTTAGAGTAAAAGTTATTTTCCTTCCGCTCTTTAAATATGTCATGCCACTCTCTCCTGGTCCATAAAATTTCTACTGAAAAGTATGCTCCCAGATTGGTTGGAGTTCCATTGTACGTTATTTGTGTCTTTTCTCTGCTGCTTTAAGGGTCCTTCCTTGTCATTGATCCTTGGTAATTTGATTATTAAATATCTGGAGGTAGTCTTTTTTAGGTTAAACCTGCTTGGTGTTCTATAACCTTCTTGTACTTGGATATTAATATCTTTCTCTAGGTTTTAAATATTCCCTGTTATTATCGTTTTGAATAAACTTTCTACCCCATCTCATTTCCTAACTCTTTTTTTAGGCCAATAAGTCTCAGATTTGTTCTTTTTGAAGCTATTATCTAGATTCCATAGCTAGGCTTCATTTTTTTTTTCTCTTGTCTCCTCTGACTATGTATTTCAAACAGCCTTTCTTCGAGCTCACTAACTCTTTCTTTTGCTTGATTGATTCTGCTATTTAAAAATTCCTTGTAATCTCAGCACTTTGTGAGGTGGGCAAATCACGAGGTCAGGAGATCGAGACCATCCTGGCTAACACAATGAAACCCTGTCTCTACCAAAAATACAAAAAATTAGCCAACATGGTGGCAGGCGCCTGTAGTCCCACCTACTTGGGAGGCTGAGGCAGGAGAATGGTGTGAACCTGGGAGGCAGAGCTTGCAGTGAGCCGAGATCGTGCCACTGCACTCCAACTTGGGTGAAAATGAGACTCCATCAAAAAAAAAAAAAAAAAATCCAATACTTTCTTCAGTACAGTGATTGCATTTTTTATCTCCAGAATTTCTACTTGCTTCTTTTTAATTATTTCAATATCTTTGTTAAATTTATCTGATATAATTCAGAATTTCTTCTCTGTGTTATCTTGAATTTATTTCAGTTTCCTCAAAACAGCTATTTTGAACTCTCTGTTTCAATGATCACATATCTCTGTTTCTCCAGGATTGGTTTCTGGTGCTTTATTTAGTTCATCTGCTAAGGTAGTTTTTTTTGTTTTGTTTTATTTTGTTTTCCTATTGATATTTGTAGATGTTTGTCTTCTTCCAGGCATTGAAGAGTTAGGTATACAGTTGTCACTGTCTTGGCTTGTTTGTACCTGTCCTTCTTGAAAAGGCTTTCTAGATATTTCCAAAGGACTTGGTGTTATGATCTAAGCTGTACCTGTTTTAAAGATATGGAATCAAGCCCAGTAATAATGTGGTTCTTGCAGACTTGTACAGGTACTGGCTTGATGGTCTTGGACAAAATCTATGATAATTCTCTAGATTACCAAGGAGATACTTTTGTTCTCTTCCACTACACTTACCAAGTGGCAAAGCTAGGCAGGCCTGTGTTTTTCTCTTCAGGGCAGTGAGGTCCCCCAGGCCCTGAGTGGGTCCAGAAATGCCATCTTGGAATCAGAGACTAGAGTCAAAACCTTAGAAGTCTCCCTGGAATTCTATTGTATTGAAGTTGATCTGGCACTCAAACCTCAAGATGCAGTCATCCCCACAATTCCCTTCCTTTTCCAAAGGCAAAGGAACTTCATTCTGTGGCCACTGCCACCACAGGTCCAAGGACAGTGCTAGAGACTATGCTGATATCCTTTTAAGGATCAGGGGCTCTTGGATAAACATATTATAAATGCTGCCTGGACTGGGAATCACCCTGACTCACCTTGATAGACAGTAGGTTCCCCTCTGGCCCTGGGCAGGTCCATCAATGGCATCCAAAAGCCATGTCCTGGAATGAGGAATCCCAAGTGCTTTCTTGGTGCTCTATCTCCCTGTGGTTGAGCAGGTACCTAAAGTGCAAGACAAAGTCCCCTTTACTTTTTTCTCTACTTTTCTCAAGCAGAAAGTGTCTCACCAAATAGTCACTATATCTGGGAATGTGCTCAGCCTCTTCTGAAGCCAGAAAGTCTCAGAGCCTCACCCAAAGCCCTTGACGTAGTACTTGGTGTCACTACTCATTCAGAGCCAAAGAACTCTTCAGTTAGGACATGATAAATCCTGCTGAGACTGGGTCTTTCTCTTCAAGGCAGTAGATTTATTTCTGCCTAAGGGTGTGTTCATAGAAATGTTATCTAGGAGGTAGGGCTTGGAAAGAGTGTCTCATGACCATTATAGGTGCCCTGTCCTTCTGTGGCTGAGTTGGTATCTAATACACAAGACAAAATACTTCTCAGTCTTCCCTCTCTTTTCCTCAAAAAGAAAGAAGTAGTCTCTCTGTCTCTTTTTGTTGTTTTTTGGTTTTTGGTTTTTTTTTTTTTTTGAGATGGAGTCTCACTGTGTCATCCAAGCTGGAATGCAGTGGGCAATCTTGGTCCACTCCAACCTCCACCTCCTGTGTTCAAGCGATTCTCCTACCTCAGCCTCCCAAGTAGCTGGGACTACAGGTGCACACCACCACGCCCGAGTAATTTTTGTATTATTAGTAGGGACGGGGATTCACCATATTGGCCAGGCTGGTCTCCTACTCCTGACCTCGTGATCTGCTGCTTTTGCCTCCCAAAATGCTGGGATTATAGGCGTGAGCCACTGTGTCCTGCCAGAAGTAGTCTCTTTTTGAACCATAGGCTATGTAGCCTTGTGTTAAAGGAGGAATGATGCCAATAGTCCATTAGCTGCTCCAGCTTGTGTCTCAGTGGATCACCTATTCTCCCATGTCTACTATCTCTGAGCACAATTCAGCAGTAGGACTTGTGTAAAAGTTGCAGACCTTGTAGCTTAGACAGCCTTTTAAGTTTATTAGGGCCCCAGGGCACTGTAACCTGTGGTGGCAAGGCTTGTGGTAACTCAATTTCTACTGTGATATTGGCAATTCCACTATGGCCAGGGCTGTTTTATACGGTTGCTTTATGGGTGGCTGGTTGGAAGGGGGCAGGTGATGTCAGTGATTCAATACTGTTTTTCCTACCTCTTCAGTGCTTCTTTCAGCATTGTGAATTTAAAATCAGGTACTGCGAGGGCTTACTTGATTTTTACTTCTTATGAAGGTGATTTTCTTGTGTACATATTTGTTAAATTTTGTCCTTGTGGGGGGTTGGGGGTAATCGGTAGAGCCTTCTATTTCACCATTTTATCCCACCTCTGACACCTTGAATTTGAATAAAAGAAAACAGATAACATCAACCACAATGTCATACACTGGAAGAACTAATTTCATCAGAATAGCAACTGAAAAAAAAATTCCAAGTTGAAGATAAGCAGTCATTTAAAAAAGAAATTACAGGCCAATCTTTAGTAAAATAAAAGAAAATACTTGCAGGGAGTTTATTAAAAAATTCTCTACTTTCTTCTTAGTGTTGTTGTAAATCTAAAAATGCAGCCTTCACCTGGGCAACATAGTAAGACCATATCTAATATAAATAAATAAAAGTTAGCTGGGCATGGTGGAAACACACATGTAGGCACAGGGAGGTTGAAGTGAGAGGATCACTTGATCCCAGGGGTTTGAAGCTCTAGTGAGCTATGATCATGTCATTGTACTCCAGACTGGAGTGAGAATCCATCTCTTATTTAAAATAAAAAAATACAGTCTTAAAAAACAATGGTAAAATAATTTAAAGGCAAGGAAACAGGTACTCCAATGGACTCTATAGAAAGAATGCAGCCCTGGTGACACCTTGATTTTAGTCTAATAAAATTTATTTCAAACTTCTGACCACCAGAAATATAATATAGTAAGTTTGTGACTTGTCCTAAGTGCATTTTATGGAAACATTTTAAAATAATAATAAAGTTATGATTATTATATTTCTTTATACACATAAATGTTTTATTATAAAAATGTTGAGATTCACAAACACTTGAGAGATTTTATGCACACAAAATGTAACATGTTGGAAAATATATACCATTGTTATCACAGAACTAGCTTAATATGTCAATGATAAACTTAAATTTTTAAAGAAAATAACAGAAAATTAAACCAGATTTTTAAAAAGCTATCTCATTGACTGGTACTGGTGATTCTATCTCTTGCTTTAACAATTCTTGTTTGTTATTAAAATCGTTATCTACCAACAATTGATAATTATCTTAGTATGTTTTAATTATATCAGATTTTCTTGCTTGTCAAATGGTTTCAAACCCATCTAGTTCAGAGTAATGAATTTAACTCATGCTCTGACAAAACCTCCCACTAAATAACTAGAGAAGAAAATGATGACATAAATTATGCATATGCCATTCAGTAAGCAACTGCCATGATAATATATTGACTACAGTAGCAGGGAGTATCTGAAACCAGAATTCTGCTAAGACTAATACTTGGCTATAAATGTTCATTAAAATTTCCACAATAGATTTTTTCAAATCTCAGTTCCTGACAGTACATTGGCATTAAAAGTAGAACAATTCTGGATATGATGATAGGGGTTTTCTGGAAAATGTTATTAAGGGCATTCTCTTTATTCATTGAAATTGATTTTTATGCACTTATTAGAAGGAAAGTAAAGTAAGTTTAAAAATGTAAGGATCCCAACTCTACTAACTCCATTTTAGAGTAATCGTAATTTCTTCTATGTAATGATTCTGAAAATGTGATTTAACCAGCTTCTCCAGATCTGTCTATTCCTTGACCTTCTCCTTTTCTCAAATCATCATCTCAATCACATCTGATTTAACAGTTTCTTTGTTTATTAATTTACTTTAAACTTTTCTGATTTTGAACCCTTCTAAAATTACAACATATATAAAATATTTACCATCCTGAAGACTAACACCAATCTTTCCAAGTCAGGTTCAGTCTTGAATATTTAAATGGCTCTTGAAATATCTATTTTCTTCAGATACCTGACAAATTTAAGAAAGCTATTTTAGGTCATTCAGACTACTTTATCATCCTGCATAACTTGAATGTGGATTCTATTTCCTCTTATCTAACTCTCTAAGAAAAATAAAATTACCTGGCACAGTGCTTTAGATTTTAAAAAATTAGCAGTCACGGCCGGGCGCGGTGGCTCAAGCCTGTAATCCTAGCACTTTGGGAGGCCGAGACAGGCGGATCACGAGGTCAGGAGATCGAGACCATCCTGGCCTGACACGGTGAAACCCCGTCTCTACTGAAAAATATAAAAACTAGCCGGGCGAGATGGCGGGCGCCTGTAGTCTCAGCTACTCGGGAGGCTGAGGCAGGAGAATAGCGGGAACCCGGGAGGCGGAGCTTGCAGTGAGCTGAGATCCGGCCACTGCACTCCAGCCTGGGCAACAGAGTGACACTCCGTCTCAAAAAAAAAAAAAAAAAAAAAAAAAATTAGCAGTCACTACAAAGGACAACACATAAAACAAAGACAGAAGAAGTCTTCTTTCTACAAACATTACATAATCTATCTTAAAAAGTCATATTTGTCTTAAATTTGATGTTGAATATGTGCAAATGATTTAATAAATAGGTGATCCTCATCAAAAGTAATTTAAGAATGGACAAAAGAAAATTGATAAGCACAACTATCCCACAGAAATATATATATATGATGTCAACCAAAAAAGCAACAGAAAATGAGTAAATTGATAAACCAGGAATTAATTAGAAGGAAACTATATTTAAAATACTCTAGGAAATATTTCAAAATATAGCCAACCTGTGTGTTCACCACACATTATGGGATGAGTTAGATTCTAGATGCATGGAGTATACTGATTTAACAAAATATGAAGGAATTTCAGATAAATGCAACACACATTCATTAAATGGGCATGTAGAATCTCCACAAAAAAAAAGGAAATATTTAAAAATAACTTAAAATACCAACTATTGCCAAAGGTTTAGAAATGTGAAGGAGGAGGCTAACTTTTGGGGTTTTTAAATGACATATTGAAGGTCTGGAAGGCATTTGGTGACCAAGAACTTGCAGTGAAGTTTCAGTCATACACAGGAAAGTCAGGAAAATTGTAAATATTACCTGCTCCAATTGCAGTCTTAAAACTATTGGGAATCACTGCCTAGAAAAAATGAATTTATTCTAGAATGTGGATGATATCAGTGCAGCAAATATAGAAAGCAATATAACTTGATTTAGAAAGTTTTAAAATGCACCTGTTTCTATGACCCACAACATTGTTAGATATATATATACCTTTAAGAAATGCTTTAAAATTTGAATAAGGAGATAATATAAAGATGCAAAAATGTTCATGTCAGCATCATTTATATTGGAGAAAAAAATGAAAATAACAGCAATCTTCCTCAATGGGGGTATGGGCTCAACGGGGGTATGGGTAAATAACCTGAGTTATGTTCAGAAAATTGATTCCTAGGGAGCAATGACAATGAATACATTATAGCTACATATATCAAAGTACTATATTTTCAAATATAAAACAATGGTTAACACTCAATTCAGGATATAATTACTTCTTGGGAGGAGTGTATAGGGATATACCAGCAGGAAGGCATGTACAGTGGACATAACAGTACTCATAACAATTTTTTCCCCAAAGCATTGATAGTCCCATCTTATGTTCCCAAGTAAATTCAACAAGACTCTAAGTACCCTTTGAGGTTACCTTATAATTCAATGTCAGTCATCATAACGGCCATGATTCTCTTCAAGTGTTACAACAGTGTCTGGTGGAAAATCGGCAAATCCGCAGATGAATTGACTGGAATGACCTGCCCAACCTTATCTTCTATCACTCTGTCCTTGCTCACTTAGGTCCTGACATGCAGGCCTCCTATCTATTCCTTGAATTTACAGAGAAGTCCCCACTGAAGTGCTTTTGCACTTGCTCTCTGTGCCCATCTCACCTCCTTGAATTCTTTGCTCACGTGTTACCTTAGAGAAACTTTCTCCTACCAATCTCTTAAAGTGTTGATCTCCAACCCCCATCTTCCTCATCACTCGTTTACCTTTCTCCTTCACAGGATTTATCATCTTCTAATACATTACATAGTTTACTGATTGATTGTCTGCCCTTGGCCCTTTAGGATGACAGCAGAAAATTTGTGTTCATCTTTCTTACTGTTGTAATGCATGGTAAGTACTTAATATATTTTTTAATGAAACAAAAGATTTCTGATTCAATTCTTTCATGCCCACTACATAGATGAATGTTATAGAAGCCAGGCGACTCTCCACATCTATCAGTTCTGTTGTTCTCATGTTTAGTAAAGTAAATAAAATACGGGTCAAGACTCAGAACTGAGTGCTCAGATTCCAGTCTCACAAGATGTCTCGTGCAGATTCCTCAACTGCATTGTTTTTGTAATCTATTTAAGTTCTTTCAATGAGTCCTGTTCTTGCTCTTATTATCGCTCATGCATTCAACTATGAATTTCTCTTAAACATTTTGGTCTCCTCTTAGACCCTGGATTCTCCTATAATCCACTGGAAAGCATTGAACTTAGTATTTTCAATAAAATTTCCTATCATAAGCTTTAGGAATACAATTAAAAATTCTGAATGTGTCCTAAATGTACAAATTTCTGCCAAAAAAAGTGGTAGAAAAGAATGTGTTATTTTCTTGGAAAGAGAAAAAACAAATACTGAAGGGAGAAAGATCTTCAATTAACTATTTTTTATACTATAGCAACACATAGAGTGGCATAGTCATCATTATGTTCTTAGTCTTTAAAAATGATATTTTTGTTCTTTTTGTTAAAAGATTGAGTCAGAATTTTGTTTCCAGGAGACAATACAAATTTTAAAAATACGTGCAGTCTCCGTTGTCTGTTATCTTTGCGCACAGGAAACATGTATTTATGTGAGGTCAGGGACTATGGTTTCTAAATGAACCTGAACATCATTCTATTAGCTCGGTGGTTTAAACAACTTAGATAATTACCCACATACAATTATTTTCAGTGTCTAAACTGCATTGAATTAGGCAATACACGGCCAAATTATACTAAACTGTAGACAGAAAATCTAATTACATGTGTCAATTAAACACTATTCTGTACACATAAATATTGAATGCATAAAACTGTCAATATTCAAGGAATGCTATCAGAGTAGGTCAATTGTAGAGGAAAACCTATTTGACAAGCAAATGATGTGATATATGAGAAACACATGTCATTTATGTTTTATTTGGAAATATAAGTCTTTCTTCTGTACAATACAAAGAAAAATACTCGATTTAATTACAAGCTTTGTTCATCAGTTTTGTGGTATAATAGTTTTCTTAACAATAAGAAAATATTTAAAATCATCATTTCCTGCAATGTTTTGTTTCAGAATATTAATTATTCGTGTAGAAGGAGGAAAAGGTAGAACATAATTATTCTTGTAGTCTTCCAATAAACTGATTGCCCAGAGTGCACATCACTTAATTATAAGTTGTAAGAAAAAGTAAATGACTTCTTCTGCTTGAGCTACTTGTTACACTTTACCATGAATTTGAGTCTTTTCCTTTAAAAATAGTTCTGCTTATTTTTAGTGAATTTTTTTCCTTAAATTCTGTCAATATGCTGAAATATTCACTCTGTGATTCTGACAGGAAAAACATACCTTGTTTCAAGAGATTAAAAACAAGTTGAGAACTATGACAAATATATATTAACTGAAGACAGCTCATACTATCAATATGTTTTCTAAAATAGAGGGTTAGAAACTCTATCCACATTTTTGTTAGATTGTTAGGGGAAATATAACAATTTGAGTCACAGGGTGAAAATATTGTGGGCAAGTCGTCACGAGAATGTGAAGTGGAAGCTGGGATCATATTTTAATAAAAAGAGAAGCCAAGTTAAGTTTTCAGAGTTAGTGGAAAATGTCAAAAAACAGTATCCTAATATTTATTGAATGTAATGGTTAAATAGACTTTGAAGTTTTTTTTTTTTAATTAGAAGTGTATATATATGTATTGAAAAAATATATATATAATCACTCACGGATCTTCATGGTATATATGCTGACTCAAATCACTACAGAGAAATATGGGTGAAATGGATACACTATGGATTCACAGTTCCCCTGAAACCTGTGGATCACACCATACATTAACATGGTTGCCTCTTAGTGCTCAGAGAGATACATTACAATGAAATAGTGAGTGGAGAGCTCCTGTGCATTTACTTCCTTTCTTCATGGAGAGTCTGCTACTGTTAAGACACTTGATAAAATAAATGTAGTGATTGTGAGACTCATTCACTTTAAAGTTTAAGTATTTTAGAAACAAAGTACATTTTTATTCTCTATAACTAAGATTTGTGTTTCTAATTATCATACTAATAATCTGTTAGTGAAAAGGCAGAGAAATGGGGCACTTTCATAGACTTCTGATTAAAGTTTAAATTGCTCTATGAAAATAATCTGTACCGTGAAATTTTTCAAAAATGTCAAAGGCCTTATTATATCTTCCCTGTGATTGCATTTGTCTGTGGACCTGTTCAACAAAGTATAATAGTAATAAATATTAACGTTAACAAAAAAGTAAACTAAAACTTGGGAGTAGATTTAGGCCAAATAACCTGAAGATTGCTTGCGCTGAACTAAGCATAATGAATGTTGTCAGGACAAATATCATTCATTGTCATCCACTATAAATAAAGTTGACCACTCTATAAAGACAGAGAAAGGACTCACCAAACAGCAAAGTATTGCAACACTTCTCCTTCTCCCTAGACCCTTGGAAAGTATCACGTATTTGCACGATTACATTTATCTCCCCCATTTTGTGGGAACATTGAGAATTCAAGGTAATTTGTTCACCTTAAGGAATTTCTGGCTCAAAATGAAAACCTAAACGTTTCTTAACCTTCTCTTGTTTTTAAGAAGCCGTTTAAATTATGGTAAATAAATAATGCATGAAACTACAGCATATCATAAAAACAAAAGCAATTAGATAGAGCAGTTTAAATTTCTAAGATCCAGAAGATTTTTTTGTTCATTTTTCTGTTGTTTTTTACTTGCAGAATAATGGCTACATTTGAGAAAGTTTAGCTCTGTGGATACTTGCGTGGACTTAAGGTGTAAAAAAATCCAGATAAAGAATATTTTAAGAGTGATAGGTGGAATTAAAGTTAATATTAATTAAAAGTCTGAATGAAAGAAAATATAATCTTCCATTCTCTCTCCATGTCCACTCAGAATAACTACCAACTAATTGGTGACCCTCCAGGTTCAAGTGTCGATCGAGGTAGACAGGTAGAAGATTGGAGGGCAGTTGCAGTATGATTGCTGACATTCAGAGAAATAGCCTCTAAAGTCTGGCATTTAGATAGTTATTCCAAGGAATGTCCAACTGTCTGACATTTTACCACAGTGAAGAAGAGGTGGTAAAAATATAAGTAAGGATTTATTTTCCCTTGGGTATATATCCAGTAATGGATTTGCTGGGTCAAATGGTAGTTCTATTTTAAATTCTTTGAGAAATCTTCATACTGCAATCCATCATAGCTAAACTAATTGACATTCTCACCAACTGTGTATAAGCATTCTCTTTTCTCCACAACCTTGGCAACGTCTGTTATTTTTTGACATTTTAGTATAGTCATTCGACGGATGTGAGATGGAATCTCAATATGGTTTTGATTTGCCAAGTCCCTGATGACTAGAGATGCTAACCATTTTTTTTCACATATTTGTTGGCAGCATATATGTCTTCTTTTATGAACTGTCTGTTCATGCCCTTTGCCCATTATTTACCCAAAGAAAAATAAGTCATTCTACCAAAAAGTCACGTGCAATCGTATGCTCATTGTAGCACTATTCGCAATAGCAAAGACATGGAAGAAACCAAGATGACCATCAACAGTGGACTGGATAAAGGTAATGTGGTACATATACACAATGGAATACTATGCAGCCATAAAAAATGAAATCATATCCTTTAAAGAAACATGGATGCAGCTACAGTCCATTATTCTAAGTGAATTTATTCAGGAACAGAAATCCAAATACTGCATATTCTCACTTAAAAGTGGTAGCTAAACATGGTGCACACATGGATATAAAGATGCAAGACTTGTGGGGATGCGAGTTACAAAACTACTTACTCTGTAGTATGCTCACTACCTGGGTGATTGAACCATTCATACAAAGCTTAGTGACACACCATTAACCCATGTAACAAATTGGCACATGTACCCCTGAACCTAAAGTAAAAATTGAAAAACTATGTGTGTAGATTTATGTGTGTGTGTATGTGTGTGTGTGTGTGTGTGTGTGTGTGTGTGTGTATATATATATATGTATAAGATTGACTCTAAATTATGTTTCTAATTGACTGTTGAGGGGAAGACTGGGGATTCATGGCATCAAAGCAATACTAGGAAAAAAATAAAGAGGGGTGCAAGGCAATTGTAGAATTAGCTTTAGTCTTTTTTTAAGTCTTTGATTGGTTGAATTTGTTTTAATACATGATGATACCATTGTTATACATTGTATCATATTCTTTTACAAAATGTACATCTGGTTGAAGTCGGGAAGAATTTTGCAATTCTGTTCTACTCAACCCAAAATAAAAAGTTTTATTTAATGGTAATTACAAATTGAGGTAAATATTTAAGAAACACCCAAGTCATTCTGACAATTACTTTGCTCACAAACACCAAAAGCATTCTTGAAATTCCTCCTCTGGATAAGGAGAAGAAAAAGAGTAGATGAATAGAACTAGGCATCACCTTTCTCTCACATCCATTCAGCTCTGGTTTAAGTATATTCTGACTCCTGCACTGGGATGAAAGACCTGGGCTATTTTCTATGCAGAGAGAAATGGAGGCAGCTTCAGAAGACAGCAAGGATGAAGGACATTCCTAGACACAGAGAGTCTTTGCCATTTTTATGAACAGAGGAGAAGGAAGCAGTGGAGTATGAAATTAAACAAAGTTCTAAAGAGATGAGATTAAATGTCCTGACTAAGGCTTTAGATTTTAAAATTGTGTAGGGTAATTCCTTCTTACAGAGAAAGGATGAAAGAAAATGAAGACAGGTGTTTATATCAGTCTTTATGTTATGTTTTGTTGTTCATCAGTCAAGAACTAATGTGCCTATAGGAAATCTGGATGCTTAGAGAAAGTTTTCTGGATTTAAAGATGGTGAGAGAAAGTTTGGGGCATTCAATTTCGATGTGCCCTCCACTTTTAATACCGTTAAGCAATTCGGAATGTATTAAAATTACTGAAGCATTGGCTATACATACATTTATTTTATGAAGCAAAATGAATTCTGAGCAACTTAAATACTTACTTGAGAATACAGAACTGGATGAATTCTGACTCTTTTCCTTGCAATCATAGATCATAGTAGAAAAGAGAAGGGCAGCCCCAGACCAATACAAAGCTCTAAGAGTATATAACCTGTGACTACCTCAATGGGGGAAAATGTCATTAATACAGTAATTTTCACAAGAATTTTCCACTGATTAAAAAAAGTACACACGTTTTAAATCTTCCTCCCATTGAAGTTGCCACTTGACAACTTTTTGCAATTTTTACAAACATCATTACTAACCACAATCTTATCTAGGACATGATGTCCAATTGTACATATTTTAAAATCTGCAGTTTTTATTTACCTTTTAGGTTTTTTCCTTCTGACATGCTCACCCTACCATCATGGTGAAAGATTATGTGTTCTGATTCATGATAGTGGCTACCAGTGCTTCTCATTATGTGTTACTTTCTATGAAGGCCACAAAATCTGCCACCTAGCAGTCCTTTCCATTTGAGTGACAGCATGTGTTTCAGTGAAGAAACTCCTTTAGCTGACTCCTGCCCTGAAGTCACTGTCAGTTCCTTGAAAATTGTGCCTCCAGAGAATGAGTGAACATTAGTAACTTTGTCATATATGCTTCCAAAAAACCTCAGCTTTTTCTTGACTATTATATTTTTCTATGCTTGCACAAATTATGTTACTGAAAAGCAACAAAATTATCCTATCTAGCTCCTCTCTCAATATTGATAGTATATGTCTGTGGTGAATCTATTCCAAATTTTTGTTTATTAATATCCTTTTTTTAAAAAATTCAATTGTATGTGTGTGTGTTTTAACATTTTAAACTTCTCCCTTAGTTGGTCTCTTTTCTTTTCACCCCATATAGTACCAGTAGTCTTTTATTCAATTGTAATTTATTTATTGTGCTTAGCCTTTGTTCTATATCCCACATTCTTTATATACTTAATAACAAATACTCCTCTATTTAATTTTGTGAAGTCATCCACAATGAGAGGAATCTGTATAGACTTGTACCATGATTGTGTTCACTTTCATTACTCTAGCAACTACTTTCTACTAGGAAATTATCTAACTAGTGCCTAGAATTGAAACTTCCATTTCCTGCCAAGCTCTCCTTTGCCATGGTTCATTTTTCCTGAGCCATTCCTTAGATATTAAACCCAGTTATTTTTTTCAACACATGGTTCACAGACAACACTTTTATGTTCACTTTTGATTTGTATTTTTGCCTAAAATTGTACATTTTATTTTTTAATTTTTAAAATTTTTATGTGTACATAGTAGATGTATATATTTATGGGGTATACAAGAAGTTTTGATACAGGTATGCAATGTGAAATGTGCACATCATGGAGAATGCTAGCCATTCACCCAAACATTTATCCTTTGGGTTACAAATGATCCAATTACATCCTTTAAGTCACTTGAAAATATAGGATTAATATATTATTGACTACAGTCACCCTACTGTGCTATCAAAGAGTAGGACTTATTGACTCTAAGTTTTTGTACCCATTATCCACCCCTCCTCCCCCTAACCCCCACTACCCTTTACGGCCCATAGTAACCATCTTTTTACTCTCTATTACCATGAGTTCGATTGTGTTGATCTTGAGATCCCACAAATAAGTCAGAATACGTGATGATTGTCTTTCTGTTCCTGACTTATTCACTTAACGTAATAACCTCTAGTTCTATCCATGTTGTTGCAGATCACTAAATCCCATTCTTTTTCATGGCTGAATAGTATTTCATTGTGTATATGTACCACATTTTCTTTATTCATTAATGTGATTTGGCTCTGTGTCCCCACCCAAATCTCATCTCAAATTGTAATCCCCACTTGTTGAATGGGGGACCTGATGGGAGGTGATTGAATCATGGGTGCAGTTTCCCCCATGCTGTTCTTATGATAATGAGGGAGTTGTCATGAGAGTTGATGGTTTTAAAAGTGCTTGGCAGTTCCCCTTTCATTCACTCTTCCCTTTACTCCCACTGCTATGTAAGATGTGCCTTGCTTCCCCTTCTCCTTCCACTATGATTGTAAGTTTTCTGAGGCTTCCAAGTCGTGCAGAACTGTGAGTTAATTAAATATCTTTCCTATATAAATTACTCAGTCTCAGGCATTTCCTTATAGCAGTGTGAAAACAGCCTAATACAAATAATTGTTACCAAGGTAGTAGGTCATTGCTGTAAAGATAAACTGAAAATATGGAAACTACTTTGGAACTGGGTAACAGGCAGAGGTTGGAACAGTATGGAAGGCTCAGAAAAAGACAGAAAGATGTGAGAAAGTTTGGAATTTCCTATAAACGAATGTTTTTGACCAAAATACTCATAGTGATATGAACAATGAAGTGCAGGTTGAGCTAGTCTCAAATGGAGATGAGCAACTTACTGGGAACTGGAGTAAAGGTGATTCTTCCTAGCTTTATGGTTTAGCAAAAAGAATAGTAATATTTTTTCCCTGCCCTAGATGCCTGTGGAACTTTGAACTTGAGAGAGATGATTTATGGTATCTGGCAAAAAATAAAAATAAAAATAAAAAATAAAAACTAAGCAACAAAGCATTGAAAGAGTGACTTGAGTGTTCTTAAAAGCATTCTATTTTATTAATTCACAAAGATATGGTTTGGAATCAGAACTTATGTATAAAAGGTAAATACAGCATAAAATTTCGGAAAATTTGCAGCATGACGATGCGATAGAAAAGAGAAACCCATTTTCTGAGGAGAAGTTCAAACTGGCTGCAGAAATGTGCATAAGTAACGAGGAGACAAACGTTAATTACCAAGATAATATGGAAAATGTCTCCAGGGCATGTCAGGGATCTTTGCAGCATCACCTACCAGTCAGGAGGCTTAGGAGGGAAAAAGTGGCTTCCTGGACTGGGCCCAGGGCCCTGCTGCTCTGCGCAGCTTTGCAACTTGGTGCTCTGTGTCCTAGACACTCTAGCTTCAGTCATGGCTAAAAGGGAACCAGGTACAGCTCAAGTCATTGCTTTAGAGGATGCAAGACCCAAACTTTGGCAGCTTCCATATGGTTTGGGGCCTGCAGGTGCACAGATATGAGTTGACTTTTGGGAACCTCTACCTAGATTTCAGAGGATATATGAAAACACCAGAATGTCCAAACAGAAGCTTGCTGAAGAGTTGGAGCCCTCATGGAAAACCTCTAATAGAGCAATGCAGAGGGGAAATGTGGGGTTGGAGCCCCCATACAGAGCGCCTACTGGGGCACTACCTAGAGGAGCTGTGAGAAGAAGGCCACCATCCTCCAAATGCGAGAAAGGTAGATCCGCCAACAGCTTGTGCCATGAACCTGAAAAGTTGCAGGCACTCAATGCCAGCCTGTGAAGGCAGCTGCAGGGGCTGTACCCTGCAGGGCTATAGGGTTGGAACTTCCCAAGGTTGTGGGGCCTATCCCTTGTATCATAATGCTCTGTATGTGAAACCTGTAGTCAAAGGAGATTATTTAAGAGTTTTACAATCTGGTAACTGCCCTGCTGCATTTTGGACTTTCATGCGGCCTATTTTGGCTGATTTCTCTGATTTGGAATAGGAACATTTAGCCAATGCCTGTACCTCCATTGCATCTTGGAAGTAACTAACTTGCTTTTGATTTTAAAGGCTCATAGGCAAAAGGGTCTTGCCTTGACTCAGATAAGACTTTGAAATTGGACTTGAATTAATGCTGGAATTAGTTTAGACTTTGGAGGATTATTGGGAAGGCATAAGTCGTTTTGAAAATGTGAAAAGAGTATGAGATTTGGGAGTGACCTGGGACAGAATAAAATGGTTTGGCTCTGTGTTCCCACCCTGATCTCATCTCAAATTGTAATCCTCATGTGTCAAGGTAGAGAACTAGTGGGAGGTGATTGAATCATGGGGGCAGTTTTCCCCATGCTCTTTGCATTATAGTGATGGAAGTCTCAGAAGAACTGATGACTTTAAAAGTGTTTGGCAGTTCTTACTTCATTCACTCTTCTCTCCAGCTGGCAAATAAGACATTCCTTGCTTCCTATTCTCTTTCTATCATGATTGTAAGTTTTCTGAGGCCTCCTCAGCCATGCAGAACTGTGCATCAGTTAAACCACTTTTCTTTATGAATTACTTAGTCTCAGGCATTTCTTTATAGCTGCATGAAAACAGCCTAATATGTCCATTCATTTGTTGATGGACATTTAGGTTGCTTTCAAATCTTGGCTATTATAAATAGTGCAGCAACAAACATAACAGTGCAGGTATCTCTTCAATATATTGTTTTTCTTTCTTTTGTGTCTGTACCTAGCAGTAGCATTGCTTGATCACATAGTACGTCAATTTAATTTTTCAATACACTTACAAATTGCTCTACATCATTGTACTAACTTAAATTCCCACCAACAGTGTACAAAAGTTTTCTTTCTTCCACATCCTAGCCAGCATTTGTTATTGTCTGTCTTTTGGAATATAAGCCAATTTAATGACAATGAAATCATATCACATTGTAGTTTTGAGTTACATTTCTCTGATGATCAGTGACATTGAGCTGTTTTTCATATGCCTGTTTGCCATTTGTATGTCTTCTTTTGAGGAATGTATATTCTAATTTTTTCCCCATCATTTTATTAGATTATTATTTTTTTCTTCTGTGGAGTTGTTTGGGTTCATTATATATTCTGTTACTCATGCCTTGTTTGATGGATAATTTCTAACTATTTTCTCTCATTCTATTGGCTGGCTCTTCATTTTGTTGATTATTTTCTTTGCTATGCAGAGGGTTTTTTAAACTTGTGATTTCATTTGTCAATGTTTGCTTTGGTTGCTTGTGCAAATTTTTGCCCAGATCAATATCCTGAAGAGTTTTCTCAATGTTTTCTTTTAGTAGTTACATAGTTTGATGTCTTTGATTTGGACTTTTAATCCATTTTGATTTGATTATTGTATTTGGCAAAAAATAGGGATCTAGTTTCATTCTTCAGCACATAGATATTCAGGTTTCCCAGCACCATTTATTGTAGTGACTGTCTTTCCCCAGAGTATGGTTTTGGCACCTTTGTTAAAAATGTGTTGCCTGTAAGTGTATGAATTTGTTTCTGGGTTCTCTATTTTTTCCATTGGTTTATGTGCCTAGTTTTATGCCAGTACCATATTGTTTTGATTACTATAGTGCTGTAGTATAATTTGAGGCCAGGTAATGTGATTCCTCCAGTTTTGTTATTTTTGCTTAAAATAGCTTTGACTATTCTGGGCATTTTGTGCTTTCTTATAAATTTTAGAATTTTTTTTTCTATTTCTATGAGGAATGGCATTGGTATTTTGATTGGAATTGCATTGAATCTATATATTGCTTTGGGTAGTATAGACATTGTAACAATATTGATTTTTCCAATCCATGAAAGTAAAATATATTTTCATTTTTTGTGTTCTTTTTAATGTCCTTCACCAGTGTTTTTTGTTTGTTTGTTTGTTTGCTTTTTTTATAGAGGTCTTTCACTTCTTCAGTTAATTCCCTAGGTATTTAATTTTGTGCCTGGCTGTTGTAAATGAAATTACTTTTTAATTTCGTTTTCACATTGTTCACTTTGATGTATAGAATTTCTACTAATTTTGGTATGCTGATTTTGTATCCTGCAACACTACTTGATTTTTTTTATCAGTTCTTTTAGCTTTCTTGTGGATTCTTTAAGTTTTTCTTGTATAAGATCATATTATCTGCAAACAAGGAAAATTTTATTTATTTCTTTCAAAACTTCCAAATGATTTAGTTTCAGTTCTGGTTTTTTAATGGTATTTGGCATTTGTGTCCCAGTTTCTAGGAAGAGTTACTCAATTATTGTTGTAAAGGTCTATGTAAAGCTTTAATTGTACACTCCTTAATATTTCTGAATGCCTATTGCTTTCATTTTAAGAGTCATCTGATGCACTTCTTTCAAGGTTCTCTTTCCTAAATAAATTATTTTGGGTCTGCATATTTCTCACTAATCTGCATATGAATAAAATAATTTCCTCTTTATTTTCTCATCTCTATGAACATTTAATTCTTATTATTGTCTGATACTGGCCTAGACAATAGTTTTACAAACTTCTTGAATGAAAAAATTACCTGAGTTATTTATAAAAATAGAACTTTTCCGTACCATCCTCCAGCTCTTAAATTCAGTGGGTATGGGATAAGACTTGAGCATTTCTATTTTTCTTAAATATTGTATGCTGATATGTACCATCAGAGAACTATGGGGGAAAGATAGGTACCAGTCACCTAACATTAAGGCTTTCATCATAAGAAAACTCTCCCTCTTAATTCTCTTTCTCTCTGATTATCCTATATTTTCAGAGTAAAAAACCAATCTTGAGATACGGTTTTCATTCATGAGACTATAGTAAAGATATTTTATTTATTTTGTAAGGGCTTTACACTACTTTTTAGTTAACATGATTATCATGACTAAGAGCAAACACCCTTAGTGGATTTTTCAACTTCTATTCATAGTGAACCCATTTAACTTCCTTTCCACAGAAATAATTTAGTTATTAAGAAGCACCTAAATTATCTCACTCTGGCAAAAATAAAAATTCCATATTCTCTTCCTATAATTCCTGCTAAATATTTAATTTTCAGATATATCAGTCTCTCTCTCTCTCTCTCACTACTCTCTCTCTCCATATTTAAATTGTGTGTATGTGTGTGTGTGCATGTGTGTGTGTGTGTGTGTGTGTGTGACAGCCTGTCTGTGTTTGGACAATTTGAATTAGGTAGGTAACCCTTATTTCTCCCCACCATAAATTGGTGACCAATTTGAGACATTAGACATTATGTTCATACAGAATTAGCTAAACTTTTTCAGATTTCAGACTCTGTCAGCTCTCATTAAGGTGTAGAAAAATGGAAATAACAGTAGTCTTTACCTAATAACAAAAATATTCTGTTTAATAGGCAAAATCACAATTTTTCTTGAGCCCATTAAGCAACTGAGATCAGAGGAAAATCAACTAACCTGAAATCCAAGAATGAGACTTACCTCTAAGGAAAAAGAAGATAAGAGCTCCTGTTTACCTGGGATGGATGTCAAGTGCCAGTGAAAATAATGCAGTTAAAATATTTAACAAATTGATACAGGCAGAGTTTAGGGTGGCATGAGACTTTGCAACTCTTCAGAAACACAGATACAGTGCAATTACCCACATGTGGCTCTTCTCCATTCCTCTCATTATGCACCCATAATAGTAAAGATTAGAGACATGAAGAAATTTCATGAGACTTCATAGAAAAGCATCCCCTACAGCCCCTGTGGTACAGGATGAGGAAGAGAGACCATAGTCAATGAAAGAAAAGGAAAATACTCCACTTTGATCTGTTTTCTCAATCAAACAAAAGCTTTAATCCACTGAGAGAAAGTCATATCTTCTTGAAGAACGTAACTTAGGAAACAGATACCATTGGAGAAATGAAACAAAAGGAAACAAAACAAAACAAAGACAAGCCTATATCTTTGGAATACATCAGTGATAGGTACAGAATGAGGAAAGTGTGGAATCATAAAATAAGCCCCCTCTTGAAGCCCAGGAATGCACTTTCTTAAAACAAAGGCTCAGAGTAACAGACAATGTCCACATCCGCTTTCAAAAGTTAACAAGTATCCAGGAAAAAAAGTGACAGCATTCTACTATTGGGGGAATGTGTGGAGAGCTTGCAGATGACATGATTGTATATTTAGAAAACCCCATTGTCTCAGCCCAAAATCTCCTTAAGCTGATAAGCAACTTCAGCAAAGTCTCAGGATATAAAATTAATGTGCAAAAATCACAAGCATTCTTATACACCAGTAACAGACAAACAGAGAGCCAAATCATGAATGAACTTCCATCCACAATTGCTTCAAAGAGAATAAAATACCTAGGAATCCAACTTACAAGGGATGTAAAGGACCTCTTCAAGGAGAACTACAAACCACTGCTCAGTGAAATCAAAGAAGACACAAACAAATGGAAGAACATACCATGCTCATGGGTAGGAAGAATCAATATCGTGAAAATGGCCATACTGCCCAAGGTAATTTATAGATTCAATGCCATCCCCATCAAGCTACCAATGAGTTTCTTCACAGAATTGGGAAAAACTGCTTTAAAGTTCATATGGAACCAAAAAAGAGCCCGCATCTCCAAGACAATCCTAAGTCAAAAGAACAAAGCTGGAGGCATCACGCTACCTGACTTCAAACTATACTACAAGGCTACAGTAACCAAAACAGCATGGTTCTGGTACCAAAACCGAGATATAGACCAATGGAACAGAACAGAGTCCTCAGAAATAATACCACACATCTACAGCCATCTGATCTTTGACAAACCTGAGAGAAACAAGAAATGGGGAAAGGATTCCCTATTTAATAAATGGTGCTGGGAAAATTGGCTAGCCATAAGTAGAAAGCTGAAACTGGATCCTTTCCTTACTCCGTATATGAAAATTAATTCAAGATGGATTAGAGACTTAAATGTTAGACCTAATACCATAAAAACCCTAGAAGAAAACCTAGGTAGTACCATTCAGGACATAGGCATGGGCAAAGACTTCATGTCTAAAACACCAAAAGCAACGGCAACAAAAGCCAAAATTGACAAATGGGATCTCATTAAACTAAAGAGCTTCTGCACAGCAAAAGAAACTACCATCAGAGTGAACAGGCAACCTACAGAATGGGAGAAAATTTTTGCAATCTACTCATCTGACAAAGGGCTAATATCCAGAACCTACAAAGAACTCAAACAAATTTACAAGAAAAAACAAACAACCCCATCAAAAAGTGGGCAAAGGATATGAACAGACATTTCTCAAAAGAAAACATTCATACAGCCAACAGACACATGAAAAAATGCTCATCATCACTGGCCATCAGAGAAATGCAAATCAAAACCACAATGAGATACCATCTCACACCAGTTAGAATGGCGATCTTTAAAAAGTCAGGAAACAACAGGTGCTGGAGAGGATGTGGAGAAATAGGAACACTTTTACACTGTTGGTGGGATTGTAAACTAGTTCAACCATTCTGGAAAACAGTATGGCGATTCCTCAAGGATCTAGAACTAGATGTGCCATACGACCCAGCCATCCCATTACTGGGTATATACCCAAAGGATTATAAATCATGCTGCTATAAAGACACATGCACACGTATGTTTATTGTGGCACTATTCACAATAGCAAAGACTTGGAATCAACCCAAATGTCCATCAGTGACAGACTGGATTAAGAAAATGTGGCACATATACACCACGGAATACTATGCAGCCCTAAAAAAGGATGAGTTTTTGTCCTTTGTAGAGACATGGATGCAGCTGGAAACCATCATTCTTAGCAAACTATCACAAGAACAGAAAACCAAACACTGCATGTTCTCACTCATAGGTGGGAACTGAACAATGCGATCACCTGGACTCGGGAAGGGGAACATCACACACCGGGGCCTATCATGGGGAAGGGGGAGGGGGGAGTTATTGCACTGGGAGTTATACCTGATGTAAATGACGAGTTGATGGGTGGTGACGAGTTGATGGGTGCAGCACAGCAACATGGCACAAATATACATATGTAACAAACCTGCACGTTATGCACATGTACCCTAGAACTTAAAGTATAATAATAATAAAAAATAAATTAAAAAAAAAGATCTTCTTTGAGATATAGCTACAAAGAGAAAACTTAAAGCTGAGTATTTTGCAGACATTGAACAACACTCTTTGGAAAATCTATTCACAAAACATGCAAAAGTTAGCATTGATGGAATTTGAAACGTACGGGACATGTGTTAGCAATAGTAAAATCCAAACTAAATTCCCGACAAGACCAACTCAAGCCTCCACAGTAAAGGTCTATTCAAAGATAAAGCATGCTAGTTTCCAGGCATAAATACAAATTAACTTCATCTGTTTCTTACTGTACTTTGCAATATGTTTACCTTTTCATAAAAACATATGAGCAAACAAACTGTTAAGAAAACAAGAGCTGTGAAGAGAAATACTGATAAATAGGAGCAGATCTAGATAAAGTGTGGATGCTAGAAGTATCTGTTAAGAGATTTAAAATAACTATTTATTAAAGGCTCCAATGAAAAATGTGAAAAATATGAATGATGAGATAGATAATTTCAGCAGGGAGATAAAAACAATTAGAAAAAATAAAAGGAAAATAGAAATGCAAAACATCGTAACACAATGACAAAAAAAACTCTCAGTAGACTTGACACTTTTGTGGAAATAATGAGTAAACGAGGACAGATAGTAAAACTTGGACAATTGAAGAACAAAGAAAAAAGTAGAAAGAATCCAGAACACAGAATCCAAGATATTTTTTTTTTTTTTTTTTTGAGACGGAGTCTTGCTCTGTCGCCCAGGCTGGAGTGCAGTGGCCGGATCTCAGCTCACTGCAAGCTCCGCCTCCCGGGTTCACGCCATTCTCCTGCCTCAGCCTCCCGAGTAGCTGGGACTACAGGCGCCCGCCACCGAGCCCGGCTAGTTTTTTGTATTTTTTAGTAGAGACGGGGTTTCACCGTGTCAGCCAGTATGGTCTCGATCTCCTGACCTCGTGATCCGCCCGTCTCGGCCTCCCAAAGTGCTGGGATTACAGGCTTGAGCCACCGCGCCCGGCCAGAAATCCAAGATATTTTTAATGGTATGTCATTATCTAACTATCGGTTTCATTTAATATACATGTAGTTGCAATCCAAAACTGATAAAACAGAAAAATAGAGAAAATGTTTTAAAAACATGATTGCAAAAATGTTTCTAAAATTAATGAAATATAACAAGAGCCAATTATCTAAGAAAGCACCCCAAATCTCAAAAAAACATGACCAGCAAAACAAAAGAGCAACAACGAAATAACATGAAAGCTGTTAAAAAACAAAGACAAGTGGAAATATTGAAGGCAGCCAAAGAACAAATAACTTATTACATAAAAGGATGAAGAATAAGAAATAAAGTTCATTTTTCAACAAAAGCAATATAAGTCTGAAGACAATGTGACATTGTTAAGGGGCTGAAATAAAAATCTGTCAATTTAAATTCTATACTCAGTCATAGCATCTTTCCAAAGTGAAGGAGCAATGTGTTTTCAGACAATTTCAGAAGATTCAATAACGCTAAAATGTCAATTCTTCCTATGTTGACCAGTTGATTAATTACAACCCCAATTAAATGCCTAAGTAGATGTTTTGAAAAAACTGCAAAACTGATTATTAAATTTATATTTAAACAGAAGAATTGGAATAGCCAAATTACTGGCTATTTAAAAAATACAATTTTAAAACAAAAATACTCAAATAACTCAAACCACCTTGTTTCAAAAGTTTCTTTAAATCTGCAATAACCCATGCAGTATAGTATTGAAGAAAAAAAGACATATCAGTCAATGAAACAATAAAGTGGACTTTACTAACCCTGTAGTATATTTTGTGGCCTCATTGGTCTTGGTCTGTTTTTGTACTAATCATGAGATAGAAAAAAATGTATATATAATTATATATATATATATGTAATTATATATCTCTATCTACCTATCTGTCTATTACATTTTAAGAAGAAATAACATCCTGAGATAGATCCACCTATATGTGGTTAATTAGTTTTGGACAATGTGTAATATCAATTCAAAAATTGTTTTAGAACGAATAATAATTTATGAGACAGTTAGTTACCCATGTGCAAAAACATTTAAAAGCAAAAACCACAATCTCTATTTTGCCTCCTAGAAAATAATTAACTCAAAGTTGATTAGAGACACATATGTAAAATTGCACAACTTCTAGGAGAAAACATAGGAAGAAATATTTTTGCTCTTGATTTTGGAAAATTTTCTTTGTTATGATATTAAAGGCATGATACATTAAAAATTCTTTGTAGTTTATCAAAATTAAGAATTTCTGGTTCTACAGAACATGAAGTTAAGAGAGTGAAAAGGTACAAACTGAGAGAAAATATTTGTAAATTATATGCCTAATAAATGACTTGATCCTAAAGTATATTAAAACTCTCAAAACACAATATTAAGAAAACAAACAATGCAAAGAAAATGGGCAAAGAATTTAAGAGATATATTACCAAATAAGGATATAAAAATGCTTAATATATTTAATCATTAGGCAAACACAGATTAAATCACAAATACATGTCTATTAAAAGGCAACAAAAACCAAAAGTAAAAATAAATCTGAAACACAAGCTTCTGTCAAGAATAACCTGAGTGTATTATTAAATCAAAGCATGTATTAAATCGAAGATTCTTGAGCCACCACTCTGAGATTCTGATACAGAAGACACAAGTTGGAGCCCAAGATTTTGCATTTCTAACAGCACACATAAGAGAATGATGATTACTTCTCTGGGAAAACATGTGGAGCAGCATTATACCACAGTATTTTGAGGCTAGCCTTCAGTGGTTGTATTGCTTATGACAATAATGTGAAAATGTTATCAAGTAAAGGATTTTAGGTAGTAACAGAAAAATCATCTATGCAACTAAACTTAATACCTATAATAAGGAGACACTTTTTAATACATTTCCTGCAATTCTTATTGTTTAGCTTTGAAATATACATATTTCTGTATATTTTTATTTTTTTCTGGACTAGTTGGACACGGCATAAACACATTTTGTATGTACTCTAAGCAAAAATTTGCAGCAAAGGAATTTACATCACTTTCAGAATCAAAGGAAGACTTTCAAAGATGTAATCAGTTTGAATCTAGAGCTTGGCAAACCTAAATCATACATTTGTTTCTGTTTGGCTTTCAAGCATATTTTCCTGTGAATTTACATTTTGGTGAATGCTGTGATGTAATGCCAGCATTTTCTCCTTCTGGAATACAGAAAGTGTTTTATCAGCTGCTGAGAGTCTAACTAACAAATAGTCTTCAGCCGTCTTTGAGAATTGCCTCAACTGGCAAGAATCACTCACCCAATATGATGTATCCTTTCTGGAGAAGGCTTCATTTAATAACTGGATGATGAGGGTTAGAGAACCCTGCTCAGTTTATCTCACGTTTGGACAATGCTGTAAGGCCATTGGTTCAGTTACCACTGTGAGTTTGACTGAGGTCCTCGTTGAGATGACATCATAGCCCAGTCTTTAATTCTGCTCAATCCTACATGTTATCCCTACTATTTTTTTCATGTTAGACTAAAAATGTGCCCGCTCACCAATATATATTCACTTCCTAATTATGTAAACCTATGAATATAATCTTATATAGCAAATCATGTATTAATATATTACCTTACATGCCAAAATAAATAATTAAGGTAAATATCTTGAAAAGAATAATTTATCCTGGAATATTGTGTTGGGCCTAAATGCACTCATGTATATTCTTACTAAGGGAGAAGTAGAGTTAATTTTGACACAGACAACCACAGAGAAAAGGTGATGTGCAGATAGGACAGAGAGTTGCAGCCATAAGTCAAGGAATTCCAACAATCACCTTAAGCAAGAGGCAATAAATGAATTTTCTTCTAGACTTGCATCTAGAGGGAGCCTAACCCCTCTTGCACCTTAATTTTAGACCTGTGGCCTTCAAAACTATGAGAATAAATTTTTGTTCTTTGAAGCACCCAGTTCATGGTAATTTGTTATAATAGAAAAGAAAGGAAGGAAAGAAGGGAAGAAGGGAGGAAGGGAGGGAAGGAGGGAGGGAAGGAGGGAGGAAAAGAGGGAAGGAGGCAGGGTGGCGGGGAGGAGAAAAAGCCTAGTATACATCTTTATGTAAACTCCAGTTTATAATCATCTTCTAACAAATCTAACCTGGAATAAACATATTCATCACAAATTCTTGGGCCACAACTCACATATTCACAACCATATATGAAAGAATCTTTCTTTCCCACCGGACTAATTTCTAGAAAAGGGTTTTTGTTTGTTTGTTTTCTGTTTTCTCCTCTTCTAGAAAATTAGTCCCAGTCTGGACCACTTGATATAGTGATGGGAATAAAGTAGATTGTGTAATGTGCTCATTGCTTACATCAGTGGAGCAGACACCATATCAGTAGACTTCCTGAAACCATATGGTTGACCAGAATACAAATTATCTATGTATTCACTTGAGAAAGGGAGATAAATAAATGCTGGGAAGGCAAAAAAACAAAAACAAAAACAAAAACAAAAAACAAAGTCCTTTGGCATATGCGTATTTTTTTCCCACAACAAATTCCTATATCAGATTATAAGCCTTAAATTCATGGACATGTCTTAATGGTAATGTTTTAATATGATGGCCTCTATTTAACACTAGAAAAATCTCAATATAATTTTGCATGATTTTATTAATATATATTTTAGTTAAAACAGCATAACCAGAGGATGCTGGTTAATCTTTATAACTGAATTGTGTTCCCCCAAAATTTGTATGTTGACATCCTAACCCCCAGCACCTCAGAATGTGACTATATTTGAAAATGAGCCTTTAAAGAAGTAGTCAAATTAAAATGAAGTCTGTAAGTGTGGGCTTTAATCCAATACGACTGTTGTTCTTAAAAGAGGAGATTAGGATACACATACATCAGAATAAGATCATGTGAAGGTGAAAGAATACAGCTATTTACAAGCCAAGGAGGGAAGCTTTGGAAAGAAACTAATCCTGATGAAACTGTGATCTTAGACTTAAAACATTCAAAAATGTGAGGAAATACGTTTCTGTTTTTTAACCCACCCAGGCTGTCGAATTTGTTATGTTAGCCCTAGCAAACTAATTCATTACTGGAAGATATTTGTAATGTATCAAATTTAAATGTAAACAATAATTTTCAAATAAGTGAAAGTAATTATTGGGCAATATCCAGTGTGCTTTCATGTATAAAATCTCATGAGTAATATCATTCAAATATATATATATATATATAATTATTTATAGGTATTTTTATAAATGCTTCCCTAGTTTGGCTAAGGTAAAGAAAGTGATGTTTATAAAAAGAAAATATGAGAGAAATCAGTTGTATTAATTCAAATTTACACAAGCTCATGATCAATTTAAATGTGTGACTCTAGCCATTTTATAAACCACTCAGCTAGAAAACTACTCATCTTCTGTACAATCAAATATTATATTAAATAGTGTTGAATTATAACAGTTAATCAGCATTTATCCTTATATTTCTGTCATAATGTAAATAGGTAATAGAAACTAACATTTTTCTAAAATTTTGTTATTTTATGCATTAAGGAATAAGATTTAATGGTGGCTATTTTAGTTAAGCATACTGACTAATACATTGGAATTATATATCATGTAATATTCTAGGAAAGAAATATAATATTCTAGGAAAACCTGTACTAAATACATTACATTGCAATAATATTATAGTCAATGATTGGCTGTTAACAAAACAAAACTGAAAGTATGTAGAAGTATCTCACTGTCTATTGGCTAACAGTATGAGAATAATTTTTCGATGTTGAAAAGATGGTTATCCATTATACATAAGAAGCAATTTTGGGGGGGAAACTATAGTTTCTTGTTACGTCTTAAGTAGAGCACATACCATATTCTTTAGTATGCCAAATGCATTTTTTAGTCCAGAATTTCTACTTTACTCTTTAAAATTATTTATATATGTTTGTTAAATTCATCTATTGTAATTCTGAATTCCTTCCCTGTGTCTTCTTGAATTTCATTGAGTTTCCTCCAAAAAGATATTTTGAACTCTCTCTCTCTCCCCAGGATTAAACACTGGTGCCTTATTTAGTTCTTTTATGAGATCATGCTTTCCTGGATGGTCTTGATGCTTGTTGATGTTCATTGGCATCTGGGCTTTGAAGAATTAGGTATTTATTGTAGTTTTCATAGTCCAGGCTTGTTTGTAATTATCCCACTTGGGGAGGATTTCCAGGTATTCAAAGCCACTTGGGTATTGTAATCCAACCTTTTGGTCACTGCAGTCATATTTGCATTAGTGGTAACTGCAAGTCCAATCATGCTGTGGCTCTTGCAGACTTGTAGCCATACCACCTTGGTGGTCTTGGGTAATATCTGGAAGAATTCTCTGAATTACCAGGCAGAGACTCTTGTTCTTTTCCCTTACATTCTCCCAAACAGAGTCTCTCTGCTGAGCTGCCTGGAGCCGGAGGCGGAATGGCACAAGCACCCCTATGACAACCAACATTGGGACTATACTGGGTTAAACCTGAAGCCAGGGCAGATGTGGGTCTCAAGGCCCACAATAACCACTGCCTGGTTACCATCTATATTTACTCAGAGACCTAGGGCTCTACTGCCAACAAGCGGCAAAGCCAGTAAGCTTGTGTCCTTCCCTTCTGGGCAGTGAACTCCCCCTGGTTGCAGGTGGGTCCAGAGTTGCCATTCAGAAGCCAGAGTTCGGAGTTGGAAATTTTAGGAATCTATCTGGTGATCTTTTCTACTGCAGCTGAGCTGGCACCCAAGTCACATGACAAAGTCCTTTCCACTCTTTCCCCCATTGTCTATAGGCAAAGGAGTCTCTTCTGGTAGCCACCACCACCCAGGTCTATGATGAGTACTGCCTGACTACTGTCTATGTTCATTCAAGGCATCTAGGGCTCTTCGGTCAGCTTGTGATGAATGCTTCCTGGCCTGGGACTTTCTCTTCAGGGCAGTGGATTCCATTCTGGAACAGGCAAAGTCCAGAAATGCCATCCAAGAGCCAGGTTATGTTAGTCCATTTTCATGCTGCTGATAAAGACATACCAGAAACTGGGGGATAAAAGAGGTTTAATTGGACTTACAGTTTCACGTGGCTGGGGAAGACTCAGAAACATGGTGGAAAGTGCAAGGTACTTATTACAAGGTGACAGCAAAAGAAAAATGAGAGAGAAGCCAAAGCAAAAACCCCTGATAAACCCATCATATCTTGTCAGATTTATTCACTATCACAAGAATAAAATGGGAAAGACTGGCCCCAAAATTCAATTACCTCCCCCTGGTACCTCCACACACGTGGGAATTCTGGGAGATAAAATTCAAGTTAAGATTTTGGTGGGGACACAGCCAAATCATATCATTCCACCCCTGGCTTCTCTAAATCTCATGTCCTCACATTTCAAAAGCAATCATGCTTTCCCAACAGTCCCCCAAAGTCTTAACTCATTTTTTCACTAACCAAAAAGTCCACAGTCCTAAGTCTCACTTGAGACAAGCTAAATCCCTTTTGCCTATAATCCTCTAAAATCAAAAGCAAGCTAGTTACTTCTTAGATACAATGGGGATGAAGGCATTGGGTAAATAAAGCATTCCAAATAGGAGAAATTGGCCAAAACATAGGGGTTACTGGGCTCGTGCAAGTCCAAAATCAAGTGGGGCAGTCAATTTTAAAACTCTAAAATGATATCCTTTGACTCCACATCTCACATCCATGTCACACTAATGCAAAAGGTGGGTTCGCAAGGTCTTGGGCAGCTCTGTCCCTGTGACTTTGCAGAACACAGCCTCTCTCCTGACTGCTTTTATGGGCTGGCATTGAGTGTTTGTGGATTTTCCAGGCACATGGTGCAAGTTGTCTGTGGATCTACCATTCTAGGGTCTGGAGTACAGTAGCTCTCTTCTCAAAACTCCATTATGCACTGCCCCAGTAGGGACACTGCAAGGGGGTTCTGACACCAGATTTACTGTCTGCACTGCCCTAGCAGAGGTTCACCATAAGGGTCCTGCCCCTGCAGCAAACTTTTGCCTGGGCATCCAGGCATTTCCATACATCTTCTGAAATCTAGGCAGAGGTTCCCAACCCTCAAATCTTGACTTCTGTGTACCTGCAGGCTCAACACCATGTGGAAGTTTCCAAGGTTGGGACTTGCACCCTCTGAAACCATGGATGAAACTACACCTTGGCCCCTTGAAACCATGGCTGGCGTAGCTGGAACAGAGGGCACCAAGTCCCTAGGCTGTATACAGCATGAGGACCCTGGGCTCGGCCCATGAAACCACTTTTTCCTCCTGGGCCTCTGGGCCTATAATGGAGGGGCTGCCATGAAGGTCTCTGACATGACCTGTTAATCCCCATGGTCTTGGGGATTAACATTATGCTTTTTGCCACTTATGCAAATTTTGGTAGCCGGCTTGAATTTCTCCTCAACAAATGTTCTTTTTTTTCTTTTTTCTTTTCTACTTTTTTCTTTTCTACATCAGACTGCAAATTATCTGAACATTTATGCTCTGTTTCCCTGTTAAAATGGAAGGATTTTTATAGCACCCAAGTCATCTTTTGAGTGCTTTGCTGCTTAGAAATTTCTTCTGCCATATACCCTAAATCAAGTCTCTCAAGTTCAAAGTTCCACAAATCTCTAGGGCAGGAGCAAAATGCTCCCAGTCTCTTTGCTAAAACATAACAAGGGTCACCTTTGCTCCATTTCCCAACAAGGTCCTCATCTCCATCTGAGACCACCTCAGCCTGGACTTTATTATCCATATGGCTATTAGCATTTTTGTCAAAGCCATTCAAAAAGTCTCTAGGAGGTTCCAAACATTTCCACATTTTCCTGTATTTTTTCAGCAATGCCCCACTCTAGTGGTACCAATTTACTCTACTAGTCCATTTTCATGCTGCTTATAAAGACATACTAGAAGAAAAAGAGGTTTAATTGGACTTACAGAAGCCTCGGAATCATGGCAGGAGGTGAAAGGCACTTCTTACATGGCGGCAGCAAGAAAAAAATGAAAGAGAAATTGAAGCGGAAACCCCTGATAAACCCATCAGATCTCTTGAGACTTGTTCACTATCATGAGAATAACATGGGAAAGACTGGCCCTCATGATTCAATTACCTCCCCCTTGGGTCCATCTCATAGCACGTGGAAATTCTAGGAGATACAATTCAAGTTGAAATTTGGGTTGGGGCACAGGCAAACTATATTGCAAGCCCTAGAATTTGGGACCCCAAGAACCCACTTGGTGCTCTACCAACTGTAGCTGAGCTGGTACCTGAACTAATTACTGGGTTCTTATAAAGGTTATTTTTTGTGTAGAAGATTGTTCAATTTGGCAGTTCTGTGAGTAGGATGATAGATGGAGGCTTCGCTTCAGCTATCTTGCTCTGCTTCCTGTGTCTAGACCATATACCATAAAGCGTGTACCTCAAGGGCAAAAAGCTTAGAAATTAGGATGATAACAGAACATGGTTACTGCTGACTTGATTTAGCAAAACATTGAACAAAATAAATGACTTCAGAAATAATTGACAAATATTAGTTTCTGGTCAAGGGAGATTATTGCTCTCATCATTAAAAAGAAGATAAAAAGACTTTTAAACCTTATGTATTTGTGTGTGTGTCTTTAACCATTGCTAGTATGAAATATTTTCTTTTTCTTTAATGATATTTTTAAGTGTTTCATAATTTCAGACATATAGAAAATGATTGAGAATTATATAAAGAATTTATATAATCTTCATCTAGATTCCTAAAACGCTAATAATTAAAATTTCATTTGTTGTTCTACATATACATACATATATGTGTGTATATCTACATGTATATGTGTATGTATTATTATATACACCTATGTTTATTTGTACTGATAGATTAAGATAGGGTATTAGTCTGTTCTCACATTGCTCTGAAGAGATACCAAAACTGGGTGATTTATAAAGGAAAGAGGTTCAATTGACTCACAGGGTTGGGGAGGCCTCAGGAAATTTAAAATAATAGTGGAAGGAGAAGCAAACACATCCTTCTTCCCATGATAGCAGGAAGGAAAAGAATGAGAGCCCAGCAAGGGGGATAACCCCTTAAAAAAACATCAGATCATGTGAGAATAACTCACTATCATGAGAACAGGATGGGGGAACCTGCCCCCATGATTCAATGATCTCCATCTGGTCCCTCCCACGACACATGCGGATTATGAAAACTACAATTCAAGATGAGATTTAGGTGGGGACACAGCCAAATCACATTGGATTGATAAATTTAGACATATAAATTACATAAAATTATATTGATTATGTAGTATTTTCTAAACCATTTAAGAATAAGTTACAGCCCATATGCCTCATCGCTAAGTATCATATTGCTCTGTTTTTAAAAGCTCTTAACTGCAGTGTAATGGTTAAAATCACGAAACCAGTAATGACTAAAAATATTGTAATCAGCATACTTTCTCTAAATATTTTAAATAGTCCCAATAATGTTTATTGCACAATAAGGAAATCACAGATCATGCATTGTGTTTCATTTTCATTTTATTACCCTTTAATCTCTCTGAGTACCTCAGCATTTCCTTTTGTTCTCTAAAGTACTGGTCAATTATTTTGTAAAATATTGCTCAAATCAAATTTTCTAATGTTACCTCAGGATCAGATGCTGGTTTATATACTTTTGACAAGAAAAATATGCAAGTGACGTTATATTCTTCTAAAAGTGCTTTATGTCAGGAGGCTTATGGAATTAATATGTTCTAGCATGGGTGAGATTTATTTTGTACACATGGTTAAGATAGGACCTGGGAAGTTTCTCTAATGCAGAGTTAATATTTCTTTTTTATTTCATTTTTATGTTTGAAGAAGATGCTTAATAATATAAAAACATACTGTTCAAATTTTCTGATAATTATTTTCTAAATAAATTTTGTAATAATCTTTCTAAATAGTAGTGATTATTTCTTAATCACTACTTTTTAATTTTTAAATTTTAATTATTATGGATACATACTAGTTGCATGTATTCTTGGGGGGCATGGGTTATTTTGATATAAACATACAATGAAAGATGAATATTGCATGTTCTCACTAAAATGTATGAGAAAAAAAATATTGAACTCCTGGAAATATAGAGTAGAATAATGGTTACCAGAGGCTAGGAAGTTGGTTAATCTTTTTTTTTTTTTTTTTGAAATGTTTTATTTGTTGCCTTCCTTCTCTAAAAAGAGCTTTGTTTTCTTCTTATTATTTTTATATCAGTGTGAACTCAGATTTCTTATTTATTTAATAACTGCCACATGTTGAAGGGAAAACCCTTTGAGCTAGTTTTTGTCTTTTGGTTCTTCCTTCTTGTTCTGCAGCACTGTCTCACATTACAGAGGACAAGATATTTCAGATTTATCTTGAACTTCTGCTGACCTAGCCATGGAATCAGACCTTTTCCCAGAAAGGTCTCATTCCTTTTAGCAAATAATTATATGTATCAAACAGGACTTGGGATAAGTTGAGTTCACAGACAGTGGAAGATCATTGTTCTAGGCTAAATATATGTATATTTTCATGCATACATATGTATGCACCTTGTTACATCGGTATCTAGAGATCTATCTACATTTAGACTCCATCATATATTTATGCCTTACACATCTATATCTAAAAAATGTATCAGTATTGGTTTCTATATAAACACATGAGCTCACATTGACACTTTCCATTCCAATTCAATAACAAAGCCTCATTCTTCCTTTGTTCTCTATTTATAACTTTTATATTCATATTGAGAAACCAAGGCCCAGTTGTCCATTATGCATTGACCAAATTGTTCAGTCCTTTAATGAAAAAAAGTAGTTTTAGATTTTCTAACTATGCCTCTGTGAAAAATAAACCTATTACCTATGAAGTTCAACATTTTTAGAGTTTCTTTTTCTAGGCCTGAGAATTATCCAAATACTGATAAAAAATTACTCGGGTTAGTTCTCTTTCATGGACATCATGGTAGTTATGTTATTTAATATTATTTCATTCCTTTCTGCTTATATTCTATTTTGCCATTTTTGACTATTTAATTGATTTGTGTGAAAGACTAGCAGGTTCTAAAGTCAGAGTAGAACAGAAAATTATTTTTCTAAATAATTATGAAGTGGAAATAAAAATTTTATTGCTCTTGAAAAATATTAATAAGAAAATTAATTTGGAGTATAATAATAAGGTAAATAAATAATTACCTATTAAATATATTACCTAATATAGCAGTGGTTCTGATATATATATACATATATACACACACACGTATATGTTAAAAACTAACCGTATTTTAAATATTCCAAACACTAGTTCCCCATCCCATAATAACTACCTGCAGAATTCCTTACTTCAATAGTTTTAATAGAAATATTCTCTCATTTTGTCTGTTCTAAAAATATTATGCTAATTTTTCCCTACACATTTATAATAATTCAGTAATTTCTCATTTTAACATATCAAGTTTTAAAATTATAAGGCTAAATGATTAAAGGCAAACACAATGGGGGTTAATCAAATGAAATTCTACAGCAGAAAAAGTAGAAAAAAAATATTGAAGGGAGACAAATCATAAAGAGAAACTTTATAGTCTGAATAATATGAAATTGGCTTCATGGATGAATGATCCAAGTGGTGCTACACTTCAGAGAGCTTGATTATTTTGGTTAGAGTAAATGAAGAAAGAATGTAGAAAATATACTTATTACATTATTTAAAATTTTTTTTTCTGAGTGATGAAGAACCTCTTCAAAATATCAAATTATTACACCTATAAAACTATCTCCTCTTGACCGGGCACGGTGGCTCACGCCTGTAAACCCAGCACTTTGGGAGGCCAAGGTGGGAAGATCACTTGAGGTCAGAAGTTCGAAACCAGCTGACCAACATGGAGAAACCCCGTCTCTACTAAAAATACAAAATTAGCCGGACATGGTGGCGCATGCCTGTAATCCCAGCTACTCGGGAGGCTGAGGCAGGAGAATCACTGGAACCTGGGAGATGGAGGTTGTGGTGAGCCAAGGTCATGCCATTGTACTCCAGCCTGGGCAACAAGAGCAAAACTCTGTCTCAAAACAACAACGACAACAAAATTTCGTCTTATAATTTTTGTCTAAGTACATATAGTCAAGTTGTATAATTGTAAAAGTTGAACTAAACATATAAAAAACACCACTGCTATGTCAATATTATATAAACTCTAATATTGTTTTATTAAGTACATATGCTATTGGAGGACAATGATCTAATATTAACCAAGTATTAACCTACGTTCAATAAAGAACATAAATGTATATACTTTTCACTTTCTTAAGTAAAACAGAGTAGATATAATTTTTGACCATCAAACAGAAAGCCATTTATCAATGTTGTCTTTTCAATCCATGTAACCTATTTTAAATACTGAATAATATTTACTTTTAAAATTAAAATATGGAGTAATATTTAGAATATTTAGAATACTATATAATAGAGTATTATATAGTACATATATAATGTGCTAATTTCTAGCATATATAATATGCTATTATAATTATATACACAATATAATTATTATATATTACATAATATAATTATTATATATTACACACAAGAGGGCAAGAGAAGTTGTTGTTAAGTAACACATATGTCCAATAGCTAATAATTTCACTTTCTCAAGATAGAGAGAGAAAAGACAGAGACAGAGACAGAGAAGATACAAGCAGCAGGTGGAAAGAGATAACTGAACAAGATGATACAGGAAAACATTTGGCCAAAATGTTTGGTTTGGCTTTTAATAGTAAAAATTGTTCAATCATAAAAATAACTGCATAATTTTTATACCATATCTACATAACATTAATTGCCAACAAGATGTTATTGATTGTCATCCTTTCAAAAACTGGAATAAAACAGTAGAATAAAATTGATAGCCATATCATTGCTCTCTCCATTTCTGAGACAAGGAATTTCTGACGTTGAAAAGTATAGTGAACAATTAGAAGGATTTAACAATCATTTTATGTTATGTTCACAGATTCTTTTGTTCTTTCCGTAAAGATTTGATAAAGGATATAAACAAAAATTTTCAAATTTTTACTTACAGAAATGAGAAACATCAAATAAGTAGCAGTTTTGGTAGCCTCATAACCACTGTCTCTTTTCCTAACAATACATAAATGAAGGAATATACATCATCTCTAAAGAAACACATGAGAAAGAAGGAAATTAAGGCAACAAAATTTATAAAATTCTTTCTCATCAGAATTTTCAGGTAAATAGAATTTCTACTAACTTTCATCTTATCATAGTATAAATATGATTATCTAAAAACACAAATAATTGTATAAAGGCAGAAGATTATGAGTTTTGGATGAAATCCAGAGGAAGAAAATTTAACATTAACTCATAGGACTACACTGAATTATAATAATTATAACATTCATATCAAGAGTAATAACTTAAAAGAAATTGTCCAATTACTTTATGATGCATGAACACCATCTAATTAATCAGATTTTGCTCAAAAATATAACAAATCATATTGTGAAAGCAAACTGTCATATATACATATACACACACATATATACACACACACACCCCTATATAATGCTGGCAGAAAATTAGTTTAAAAATAGGTAATTGATGTAAGCAGAAATTTAATACGTTAATTCTGAAATTAATGTACACATTTTCCTAAATGTGATTTTCTAAAAATATCTATTGAGTACCCAGACATAGCAGTCAACAAACAGATAAAAAATATTTTTTCTCTTGTGTCTATACTTCAGTGAGACTGTGGTGGTAATACTCATAATTTTTTTAAAAATGTATACTATGTTAGATTACAAGAGGTTTGAAAAAAATAAGAAGGAAATAAGCAGAAGAGAGTCTTTAGGTAACTATTTGTAATTTTAACTTGTGCATTTAAGAAAGTAACATTAGTCAGATAGGTTAAATTGCAGTAAAATATGAACTCTAAAATTTCAGTTGATTTGACACACCTATATATATATATATAGGCTCCCGAAAATCTTCGGAAATGTATAGTAAGCATTTAGAAATATTTAACGGCCATTTCATACTGTTTCATTATTTTGATTTTCATAGCTCTGGCCACTCTCTATGGCGACTTTGTCCTAAAGGATTACACAGTGAAATGGTTTGTATATTTGTCCCAAAGAAAATAATCTCAGGTTGAAGTGTAATTCCCAGTATTGGAGGTTGGGCCTGGTGGGAGGTGACTGGATCATATGGGTGGATTTCTCATGAATGGTTTAGCACCATCCTTCTGGTGCTGTCTTCATGATAGTAGGTTCTCCTGAGGTCTGGTTGTTTAAAAGTATGTGGCATCTCCCTCTCTTGTTCCTGTTCTGGCCATGTGAGAGACTAGTTTCCCCTTTGCCATCTGCCATGAGCTAAAGTTCCTCGAGGCCTTCCCAAAAGCTGAGCAGATGCCAGCACCATGCTTCCTGTACAGCCCGCAGACCTGTGAGCCCATTGTATATTTTTCTCAATAAATTTCCCAGTCTCTTTATTGCAATGCAGGAATGATCTAATAGGGGCCAAAATCCTGGGGCCATAAAAACAAAATATGGCCCTCATTCTTGCTGTGATGTGGATGAGTGTGTGGACATATTGGTTGTGGGCTTTTCACTGTTTTTGTCTAGACATAGCACTCTTTTTTCTCACAGTCATAGTTCTACCTAATTGTAGTCAGATTGGGTACTGTGGTTTTTCATGTTTCCAAGAAAGTAAGGAGCTTTAGATATTTGTGAGTACTAATGGTATTACCACACAGGCTTTGTTAGGAAGGTGACATTTACGTAAAGACCTGAGGTTAGTGAGGGATTAAACCATTTATATATTCATTCTGGATGAATAATCCAGATAGAGCAATGAACAAATCTAGGTGTCCTGAGGAGGGTGCATGCTGAGCTAAATCAAATAAACATGAGGTACCTTATGCCTAGAGACTGGGTTAGGTTGCCTGAGATAAGAGAAGGTAAAAATTTACACAAGTTAGGAAACTGGTAGATGTATCCTATTTCCAAGAGTAACTGAGAACACTCTTCTCCTGCTTAATCACAGTTTCTGTTGATGTTGTGAGGCATGAGCTGGGAGATCTTGGCAATCTGAATTCTATGGCGTAAAGTGGAAAAAAATATAAAATAAAAAAACAAAAGCACCAGAGCACCAGAGGATTATGGAGGCTCAGTTCTAACATGGTATCCGGGCTAGCCAACTAAAGACCAGAGGGGTCTCTCCTGTTTATAAACTTCATTATCTTTGTTAAATGGGTGAATTAGTGGTAACGATCTTAGTCATTAATAAAATTCAAGTTTTATTTGCTCTAAAGAACCGGGATTTAAGTGGGTCATATATTATAATTACACTAATTGATTTCAAACAATGGTAACCAATTCTACATCATGAAGCCTTTCAGGAAAACTAAGTAGCTATGTGATCATATTCCCACCCTGAAACAATTCTCTTTGTGCAGTTTATATAATGTTTCTATTAAGAATCATATATCACCACCCAATGACTCTAGTTCTATGAGCCTAATGTAATTTTGTATCCTTTAATCATCATGGGCTTGTGCTACTGGACCCTTTTCTTACAATAAACATGGCAAGCAGTTATTTTCACTTTAGGCAATCTACTCTGGGAACTTTCCATTTCCACTTGTCCTGACCATTGATAATCTAGAATTACTTTTCTGAATTACAAGTTCCTGGGTCAAAAGTCATACCTCTTATCAAGCTTTTAATTTATTTGCCTAAATTATTTTTAGAGAGATTGCGTCATATGACATTCCAATTTTACGTAATGTTTGGATGAAAAAAAAATATTGTCAATTTGATAAGTGAAAAATCATATGATTTCACAAACATACAGCTGTGGTAATAAATCAAATTATCAGAAAAGGTTAAATGAAGATTATTTTTACTTCACATTATTTCTGTTATGATTTTCCATAAGCAATAGAATACAGTGTTTAATAATATATGATTGGGGCGCAGACAGCTTGGATTTGAATCATGGCTCCATAATTTACCCTTTTAGAGCTTGGGGAAATAACCCAACTCAATGTCTCAGTTTCTCAATATAGTGCTAGCACCAACTTCAAAAAACATTTTGGTGAATTATTTCAAATTATTTATATAACAATTTTTGTAGTCATTGTCCAAAGGATAAACTTAAAAAATACTATTACTTAATGCTTTTTAAATAAAACAAGCGTGTAAATTTTTGAACTAAAGATAAGCAATTATAAGTAGTTTGTACATAATTTTTGTTATGCATTTTCCATCAAATTAGCTGAAAAAAATGTTTTACAGATTTTTAAAACCCTCTTTTATAATACTTTATATGTATTTTAAGATATTTTACTTTGGACATATTTTTATGTAAAAGCATTTATTGTTTACATGGGTTTACAGCACAGCCAAATTTAAATGTGCTGTCTGATTTTGTGCCAGAGGACAATGAACTTTATGCTGCTTTTAGTACAGCTCTCAAATTGATTGCTAAAAGGAAAGGAAGTGGTGAAAACTCACCGACATTGTTTGGCAAATGAATGCTATTTCTGTAGGTGAAATAACTCATTTTACTAAAGAACGTTCCTCTTGCCAGAGGTCAATCAAGGACTCTTTAAAGCAGCAGCTACTATTTAGAGCACTATGACAAATTTCATAGTTTGCTTTGTTAATATGCTTATAATTAAGTTTATGGACTTTATTATTTGGAAGGTATTGAAATTAATATTTATGGAGTAAAAAAGGCATTATTTGCACAGATAATTTTACATTTCTCTAGTAATTGTCATTGACAATAAAGTAAGTAAAGTAGAAATGCTACAAGTAACTTAACTTTTTATTAAAACATTTTCACTCAAAAATAAGTTAAAATTTGGTTGGGCATGGTGGCTTACACCTGTAATCCTAGCATTTTGGGAGGCAAAGGTGGGTGATTCACTTGAGGTCAGGAGTTCAAGATCACCCTGGTCAGCATGGTGAAAACTCTGTCTCTACTAAAAAAAGAAAAAGAAAAAAAAAATAGCTGGGCATGGGGCCTGGTGCCTGTAATCTCAGCTACTCAGGAGGCTGAGGCAGGAGAATCCCTTGAACCTGGGAGGCGGAGGTTGCAGTGAGCAGAGATCGCGCCATTGTACTCCAGCCTGGGCAACAAGAGCAAAACTCGATCTCAAAAAAAAAAAAAAAAAGTTAAAATTAATTGAGATATTATGCAAAGTATGGAATAATAAAATTATTTCAGAAACTAATAACATGATAGATTCATTTGTTAATCTTAAAATCAAGAGTATTGTGTCCTTAAAAACCCACACATTCAGTAGTTCAAAGATGTAAGTTGCTAATAAGTAAAAAAAAATTAATAAATAAGAGCCTTCGTTTGTTAAATATCTGTAATATTTGTTTATATATATATATATATCTTAGCTCAAAATGATGTCATATTAGAAGAAAATATTTAAAAATAATTGACATTTAACTATAAGTCATTATGTGGAACCTAACGGATTTCCAATGAAAGTAGGTCTATTTTCTGAATTTCACCACTGTTTTGTGTAAAGAATTTTATACAGTTCTCTACAATTCGTATTGATTTGATGTTTTATAGTTTACAATGTTATCTAACATGCATTTCTCTTTATCCTCAAATGAAGACAATAAAATAAGTACTTTGGCCTATTCTCAAATGGCATAGCTGAATTTCAAAGAGCTCTACGAAGTTTCCCACGGACAACTCAGTGAGTACAGAAGGCATGATAAGCACAAGATCAGCTGCTCTAATACAATCATTACTCAATTTCTTCCACTGTTATATTAGCTACACCACTGCCAGTACGACTGTTTAACACATGTAACAGGTAATGCCTCTGCTTCAATAGTTTCTTTTTTTTTTTTTTTTTTTCTATATAACTCAGAAAATACTTATTACGCCTGTAAGGTTCACATAAATCAATTATCTACCTCTATAATTTCTTTCACATTCCTCTAGCTCTTTGGGTCTCTGCTTTCACCATGCAGGTCTTATTTCTGGTCCTCAAACAAAGGAAGTACCCTGTTGTTTCAGAATCTTTGTATTGCTACTTATTCTGCCTCAAACACTATTTTCCAGAGCCATATCACTTGCCTCTTCATTTTGGTCTCTTATTAAATGTGACTGCCATGAAGAGGCCTTACATGAGAACCCTATATAAAATAGTCCTGTCACTTTATTTCTACCCCGCAGCTTCATTTTTTCTTCATAGTGCTTATTACCAATTTGTTCATTGTTACGATATTGCATTCAGAAGTCCATATTACTTTGTATTACAGACTTCTGATTGCCTGGAAAGTAAATCACCTTACTGGAAATGAGTATTGAGCTCAAATGCTGGCTCTTCTCATTTGATTTATTTTGTTAAAATTGTTCCAAAAACATAGATATTCTAGAATAGGTGACAGTGTTAAAACAAGGAATCCTAGGGGCATTGGGATTTTAACATCATATCACCACCATACATCTAAAATATTGTATCAGATATTTACAAAATGATTAATTAAAACAGTTTTAAAGGCTGAGCCTTTTTAAGATTAGTTCTCATTATGACTAATTATATTTCATGGGCCACACATATGTGAATCTAGCACCTGGCAAACTAGATAAAAAGATTAAATCTTAGCTCAATTGCTACTGACACACCTCACCGGAAGTACCTCTACCTGCAGGCTTATCTATTTGCTACCTTACGGAGGCCTTCCCCGTCCCTTACTCACAAAATGGTTTTTATACCTACATTCTAGATTGTGACAGACACCACTCCTTTCAAGTCTTTATTTCTCACACACACACATACACACACACACACACACACACACACACACACACACCATCAAGTGAGAACTCCAGATATTGCATTTGACTGTCCCTGTAATATTTGGTCGTTAAGTTTTCATTTATAACACTCTTTTATTTCAAAATAGTAATCACTTATTATCCTCAGTTTAAAGGGATGTACAATTAATTTTCCAATATCTTCCTCATGGAAAACATAAATAGAAACATGAAAAGTCAATCTATTTTTACTTATGCTAAAAAGTGCTCAAAGTTAGATGTAATGGAAGTGGCACATATTTGAATGACCAAATGATACAAAGTGAAAAGTTACAAAATATATTTAAGAACCAAAAATATAGCCAACTTCTACTCTCCAATGCAGAAATAATAATTATGATATCAATATTCTACCTCAAAGTATATTTTTTATGCAGCATTGAAGTTGGAAGTGTTACTTTTAGTAACATCATGAGATAAGCAGTTTGCCTTTAAACTTTCTCCTCAATTCCTGTAAGGCATTGTAGCAGATACTATCCTTTCCCATCTATATCCCCTTGGATTCAATTTAAAGATTCTGTGTGCTTTGCTATTCTTGCCTGACACCTGCAGTCTTCTGCATAGGTTTGTCCCTTTCTCCTCGCTCCACCTTCTCCCTCAAAGGGAGAAAACTAAAAGGGCCTGAGAGTTTAAACCCACTCAGGTATAAATGACTTATTGATAAGGGAGACCAAAACCCAAAATCTCTTGCACAGATCTTTAAAAAAAATTCTTGAGTTGTAATTTATGCTGATGATTTCACTATGAAACCAGTCTGGGGCTGGGAATTATTTGTGACTCCTCACCCTTTCCTATTTTAGTACTCTCTCTCTTACTATTTCTGTAGTGTTTAATAAATCAATTGCACATGAATTCTTATCTCAATGATTCCCTATGGGGAACTAACCTAAAAGAGTACTATAATATTATAATGTTTCCTTTGTCTAATTCAGTCATAAGTGAAGTTACATTGATTGTTGAACATCTAGATGCCTAGACAGCCATGCCCTCAATACCTACCTTAACGAATTCTGTACTCCAGAATCTTACAAACCCCATCTGCTTCAGCCCGATCCTTTAAAAATCTACCTTCAAAAATTATATTATTTAGGATATCAGCACAAGTGAACAGGTTTCTATGAAACTGAGTATTGGGATTTTTGCTTTTTTCTTGTTTTTTGGATATCTTTGGCAATTTTAACAATTTAACAGATTTGCAGATGATCTGAATATTAGGTAATAGTGGACTGTAATATTAGCTAATATTATTGTATTAATATTATGTATGGTATCAATGTTAAATTTAAGGATTTTATTATTTTTCAAACAAAAGGTTATTTAAAAATATACCTTTGTTTTTTGCAAAAATCATACCAAATAATTTAAAAACAAATACAATGATCATAAATTCCCAAATTATTTTCAAACATTTCAGAAAACTTAACATATTTCTCTTTATATCTCTCTATATGAATCTTGATATTAATGTGAAATAAGTGTTAACATACGTAAATTATAAAAGAGAGAATGTTAAAGCTAATAAAACAAATGTAGATAGTTATTTAATTTTAATAAAAGGCATATGCATGTAGAGTTATTCTTGAGTACTTCCTATGTTGGAAATTATATTAAAAAGCAGTTTATAATACCAACTTTCGGATAATTTGTAGGGAATGCTCTTACAATATCAAAAAGAGTTTTTATTCTTTAAAAGCATTGGAATTTTAAATATATTTTTGACATTTATTGATTATATAGTTGTTTCCAATGACAGTTTTCATATTTTCGCGAAGAAAATTTATATGCCCCCAAAGCATTTCAAATGGCAAATACTGAAATATATATATTTATTTAGTATCACGATTAATGCATTACAATAAAGATTTTAAAACATCAAGACAGAGTTCCAATAGTGAGTACAGCTTTATTTTATATATAGAAATTACCTTTTTCATTTAAACTTAGTATTACTTTGGTAGTTTTTGGTATCTTGTCTCAAAGTATGAGAGTTTATTCTGTTTGTTTCAAAATTGACTCTTTATTAAAACAAATGTAATTGTTTTAGATTTTTTAAAATTTGGGTAACAAAAGGGATTCCTTTTCAAAATGGTTGTGTTTGCAGTTATGTGAGCCAGAGGCAGTGAGTATTCAGAGAAACTTGGATAACTAGATTTATACTATGTAAATCTGAAATGATACTACCTTTTCAGGTAATACAAAGGCCAATTTTTAAAAACTGACTCAAGTGTTCTTATCTTGAAATGTATAAAATGTGGTTTATTTCAAATGCTTTTATTTTACTTGTCTGAAAATATTCATTATAGAATTGCTTTCAAAAATAAAATTTAATTATTATTTTCTATGCCCAGCCCCAGTGCAATGATTAGATTTCTTCTTCAAAATGTGAAATTTATTTTTAATTATTATTAAATAAGTGATTATAAGAGCTAAGTTTGTTTCTGTTCAAAAGATTTGCCATAGTTCTGTAATAATATATACATATATTTATACAACATACATATATAGGTATACATATATAATATGTATTCATATATATACACATATATTGTATGTTGTGTAAATCAAGACTGGGAATGGCTATATTTTAAAAAGCAAAGTTTAATCTATAGATGCGTAGATTTTTAAATAATATAATAATGGATAGTGCTCATTTTAACTTTACATACCTGAGTACATCACTCTATATAACGTACCCATATATATATATATCAATAACTTTGAACCCTTTAATTGGCCACCAATTTCTGGTATACAAACCACTTTACACAATTCAAGATGTTATTTCTGGCATTGGTATTCTCCCATTTTCTAAAAGTTGCTTCTCATCTTGCTGAATCTTACTCCTTGATACTTCCTTTTATGAGTTTAATTATGTACCCCAAAATTCATGTGCTGATATCCTCACTTCCAGTATCTCAGAATGCGGCCTTCTTTAAAAATTGGATCGTTTCAGACATAATTAGTTATAATGAGGTCATACTGAAGTGGGGTGGGTCTATTTTCCAATGTAACTGGTGACCTTAAGAAAAATGGGAAATTAGAACCAAGGCAAGCACACAGGGAGAATGGCAAGTGAAAGTTTCAGTTTTGCTACCACAAGTCAAGGAGTCACCAGAGGCTGGGGCAGAGTTCTGGAATAAATTCTTCCCTAGTGTCTTTAGATGGAGCATGGCCTTGTTAACATCTTCTCAGATGTCTAGCCTCTACAACTGTAAAATAAATTTCTGTTGTTTAAAATCACTCAGCATGTGGTATTTTGTTATAGCAACCCCTAGGAAACTGACATTAATGCTAATACTAACACTGATACTGTCTTGTTCTACTGACATGTTTGAATGTGTTTCCCTAGGTGGATTTTCAGTAATTTGCCTCTATAAAAAATTGATATCCGTGTTCTCTAAAAAAAATTGATATCCATGTTCTACCCTAATTTGCCATAGCCAAAAATATTTCTGGTTCACTAGGTAAGCAAGAGCCAGATTGATGACACCCTTAGTCAAAGGAGGAGGATTATACAATCTATATATTTATGTTTGTTTTATAATGTAAGGAAGCTGATACTGCCTACTCCATTGGAGTTTTAATTCCTGCATCTTATGGTTCTTTTACTCATATTTTATTTGGAAACTTTCAAATAGAAATCCATGATGGAGGTTTATACTGTTCTTGTATCTACTTTATGCTAGAGCTTGTGCTATATGCTTTTTAATTAAATTTGAGAAGAGCAACAACATGCCAACTGTATGGATGATCTTTGTATGAGGAGATGCAATTAAAAAGCTGCCAGGAGAAAAGGGTACAATATGTAAAAGTGAGTACTGATAATGCACACATTTTTGTTTTGTGTTTTACATTTAAATTCATAATTAATTTGAGTTATTTTTTGTGAGTAATGTTAAAGTCTGTATCCAGGTTCTTATTTATTCATCTATCATTTGTATATAGACATTCAATTCTCTCAGGATTCTTTGTTTAAAAGACAGTCATATGTTCATCGTAAAGCCTTTGTGACTTTGTCAGTGGTCACTGACTATGTTTGCATGGGTGTATTTTTGAGCTCTCTATTCTGTTACATTTATGTATGTGTCTATTCTTTCTCTAATGTCATACTTTTTTGTTATTTATATTGGTAGAAAGTCTTAAACTCAAATAATCCTAGCCCTCCACCTTTCTCTTCTTCTTTACTATTCTTTATTTTTATTTTTATTTTTATTTTTTGCTTATTTTAGGTCTTTCTTCATTCAATATAATGTCTGAATTAATGTGTTTTCCACTATGAAATAGTTTACTTGGGCTGTGATTGGAACTGTAAGTTTAGATTGGGATTGAATCTATAGCTTAAATGTTAAATTTAGACCATTTAATAAATATTGAGTCTTCCAATCCTTGAACATGGAATAGCTCTCCATTTATTTAGCTCTTTAATTACATGTGTCAGTATTTTATAGTTTTCTACATAGAATTCCAGTACTTATTTTGTTATAATTGTATTTTATTTTTGAGTAATTTTGAAATTGGCATTTCTTTAAATTAAAATTTTAATTATTCATAGATGATAAGCAATTTACATTTATATATTGAACATATTTAATATTTCTATCATTGCTTTCTACCCTTGCTTATATTGTTTAACAATCTAAGAATATTTATGGTATTTTTTTGGATATTTTATATAGACAAAGATTTTATCTATGAATAAAGAGAGTTGTATTTATTTCTTTCTAATCTATAGATATTTAAGTTCATTTTCTTGTCTTTGTCCTATTGACTGATTTAGATTTCCATTTAGAGATTGAATAACAGAGTATATATTTTACCTTGTTTTGGGATGGAGGGAAAGCATTGATTTTTTTACCAACACTAAAATTTTGATGATGTTCTTTGACGATCTACTTTTCTGATGTTCATAGGTTCTGAGTGTTTCTATCATGAGCTATTTATGAATTTTGTCACATGCTTTTTCTGTATCACTTAATATGATCATGATTTGTCATCTTTCACATTTTGATGCCATAGATTATATTTTCTGATTTTAGTTTTTAAATTTTTTTAATTTTAATTTGTATGTGTACATAGCGGTGTATATATTTATGGGGTATATGAGATGTTTTAATACAGGCACCCAATCTGAAATAATATATTGTTTTATTTTTAAATTTTGATCCAGATTTCTATACTAACTTGAACATAATTTATAATTATTTTTATACTTTTTTTTTTTTTTTTGAGACGGAGTCTCGCTCTGTCGCCCAGGCTGGAGTGCAGTGGCGTGATCTCGGCTCATTGCAAGCTCTGCCTTCCCGGGTTCACGCCATTCTCCTGCCTCACTCTCCCGAGTAGCTGGGACTACAGGCGCCCGTCACCATGCCCGGCTGATTTTTTGTATTTTTAGTAGAGACGGGGTTTCACCGTGTTAGCCAGAATGGTCTCGATCTCCTGACCTCGTGATCCGCCCGTCTCGGCCTCCCGAATTGCTGGGATTACAGGCGTGAGCCACCGCGCCCAGCCTTTTTATACTTTTTAAAATTAAATTCCAAATACTTGTTTAGGATTTTGGCTCCTATATTTGTGAGAGATAATGGTCTGTAGTTTTTCTTTCTTGCAAAGTTTTTATCTGACTTCAGTATAAGGACAATGCTGCCTCATAGAATGAGTTAGAAAGTGTTTTCCTCTGCTATTATTTTGTGGAAGAAATGTTGAATAATATATATTACTTCTGATGTAATACTTGGTAGAATTTACTAGTGAAACCATCTGAATTTTATGTTTTATTTTTGCAAGATTATTAATTTATTTTCTTTATTAGCTCTATTCTTGTTATCCTTTCGATCTTGTGTGACTTTTCATAGTTGGGTGATTTTAAAAATTGGTTCATTTTATCTAGACTAATAAATGTGTGTGCCTAACATAGTTTATAGTGTTCATTATTATCCTTTAATATCAACAGGATCAGTAATAATAACCTCTCTTTCATTTCTGATATTGATAATTTGTGTCATATATTTTTGCTATTGTTTTCAGTCATTCTAAAATATAACCTTTTTAATTGATTTTCTGAAGTAAACAGCTTTTATTTTATAGATTTTTTATATTATTTCCATGTGTCAATTATCATTGATTTCTACTCTAATTTTTATTATGTATTTTTTTCTGTTTGTGTTAGCAAAGAAATTCTCCTTTATCTGTAGTTTCCTAATGTGAAGACTTGTGTTATTAATGTAATTTTAAAATTTCATTTTGATTATTAATTAAATGCTATGAACTGTTATTTAAATATTGGTTTCCCTGCATCAAATTTGGATATATTGCATTTTCATATTCAGTCTGTTCAAAATATATTTTCAGTAATTTCTCTTTAGACTTCATTTGGATGTATGTGTTAGTTTGAAGTATGTATGTCTTCTAATTTAAAAATATTTAGAGGTTTTCCAGGTATCTTTATGTTATTGATGTATAGTTTAATCATATTTTGGTATGATCTTTTAACTTTATCAAGGTGAGTTTTAAGGAAGTTCAACAAACTCCAAGAAAAAAAACAAACAAAAAAACAGAAGAAATTCAAAATTCTATCAGAAACATTTAATCAAGAGATTGGCACTGTAAAAATAAAGTAAAAAATCTGGAGCTAAAATATTCAATTGACAAACTGAAATATGCATCAGAGTCTCTCAATAGCAGAATTCATCAAGCAAAAGAAAGAATTAATGATACTGAAGACAAGCTATATAAAAATACACAGTCAGAAGAGAAAAAATAAAAAATAAAAAAGTGAAGCTTACGGCAAGATCTAGAAAATAGCTTCAAAGGGGCAAATTTAAGAGTTAGTGGCTGTAAAGAGGAGGTGGAGGGATATACTTGGTAGAAAGTTTACTCATAGAAGTAATAACAGAGAAATTTCCAAGCCTAAATAAAGAAATCAATATTCAGATACAAGATAGTCAAGAAAAGAAAGACAAAAAAGATTCAACTACCTAAAGGTACTTAAAAATCATATTCTCAAAGGTCAAAGATAAAGAAAAGATCCTAAAAGCAGAAAAAAAAAAGAAAGAAATAATAACATACAAAAGAGCTCTCAAACATCTGGCATCTGGCAACATACTTCTCAATAGAAACCTTACAAGTCAGGTGAGAGTGGGAAGAAGAAAAAAAAAGTTGGTTTTTTTTTTTTTTTTTTTTAAAGTATCTGGCAAAATTATCCTTCAAACATGAAGAAGACATATAGATTCTCCCAGACAAACAAAAAATAGGAGATTTTGTCAACATCAGACCTATTTTATAAAAAAATGCTAAAGGAAGTTCTTCAATCTAAACTAAAAGGAGGTTAATTAGCAAGAAGAAATCATCTGACAGTATAAAACTTACTGATAATAGTAAGTACATAGACAAATGTAGAATACTTTAACACTGTAATCATGGTGTGAAAACCACTCATATTTCTTAAGGAAAACTTAAAAAATACCCAAATAATAACAAAAACAACTTCTTTTTTTTTTTTTTCGTTTTTTGAAACTGAGTCTCTCTCTCTCACCCAGGCTGGAGTGCAGTGGTGTGATCTCGGCTCACTGCAACTTCTGCCTCCTGGGTTTTAGCGATTCTCCTGCCTCAGCTTCCAACTAAAACAACTTTTTAACAGATAGATTATATACAAAAAAAGCAGAGACAATTAAAAGTCACAAAACATGGGGAATACACTTAAAGTGTGAAGGTTTTTAGTGTTCTCTCTGCTCGTTGTTTTTGTTTTTTTCCTTTGTAATTAGTATTAAGTTGTCAGCAGTTTAAAATAATTGGCTCTAAAATGTTACTTGCAAGCAAGCCTCAGGTTAACTACAAAGGAAAAACCCGTAATAGTTACACAAACAGTAAAAATCAAAAAATTAAAACATACTATAGGAGAAAATAACTTTTACCCATAGGAATACAGAAAGGAAGAAAATAAGACAAAACCAACAAAACAATGAAAAATAACAAAATGTCACAATTAAGTCCTTACCTATCAACAATATTATTACATCTAAATGTACTAAATTATCCAGTAATTGAGTCATAGAGTTATTGAACTGATTTTTTAAAAATACTCAACTATAAGCTGTCCACAAGAATATCACTACACCTATAAAGTCACACATAGACTGAAAAAGGAAAAAAAGATATTCTATTCAAATAGAAAGCAAAAAAAAAAAAATAGGTGTAGTCATACTTATATAAAATGGATTTCAAGACAAAAGCTGCAGAAAGAGAAAATGAAGGTCATTTTATAATGATAAATACATTATCCCAGCAAAATAATATAACAATTATAAATATATGTACTCAGTGTTAGAGCATGCAAATATATATTTTTATACATTTATAATATACATTATATATATTTATTATATATATAATTAAAAATATTATTAAAGACAGAAATAGATGCAAATGCAATAATATCTGGGGATTTAACACTCCACATTTAGCATTGGACAGGTAATCTAGACAAAACCCAGAACTATGACAACCCTGGAAGACAAAGTAGATAATACCACTCAGAATATTGGCAAGAGCAAGGATTTCATGACGAAGTCACAAAAAGCAATTGCAAGAAAAGCAAAAAGTGACAAATGGGATCTAATTAAAGTAAAGAGCTTCTGCACAGCAAAAGAAACTATCAACAGAATAAACAGACACCCTACAGAATGTAAGATACATTATGCAAACTACGCATCTAATAAAGGTCCACTATCCAACATCTATAAGGAACTTCAACAAATTTAGAAGAAAAAAAAAACAAACAGCCCATAAAATGTTAGCAAAGGACATGAACAGACACTTTTGAAAAGAAGACTTATGTGTGGCGTTTTCACATGTAAGTGGGAGCTAAGCGATGAGAATTCATGAACACAAAGAAGTAAACAACAGACGCTGGGGTCTCCCGGAGAGTTGAAGGTAGAGGTTGGGAGAAGGGAGAGAAGCAAAGATAACTATTGGGTACTGGGCTTAATTCTTGGGTGATTAAATAATGTGTACAACAAACCTATGTGACACGGATTTACCTATATAACAAATCTTCACATGTACTCCTGAACATAAAAAATAGTTTAAAATATAAGGAAATCATAAAAAAAAACTTTACAGTCACATAAGGTACAAAAAGTAGCACAGAGAACCTCACGTATCAATTACTCAAATTTCTCCAATTAGAACGTCTTGCCTAATTATACTATATTGTCAAAACCAAGAAATGTACACTGGCAATATAATGAATTAATTAAATCATATTTATATTTGAACAGTTTTACATTCACTTACTTGCACTGCATTTTTTATTTTTTACTATAGTTCTTTAATTTTATCACACATATTGATCTGTGTGACCACCAGAACAATCAGGAAACAGAATTTCCATCACCACAAGGGAACCCCAATTTTACCACTGTATACTCATATCCTCCACCAAATGCTAACCCTTAGATGTTTGTTATTATTTGAAATTAACTTAATGTTCAGAATCCATAGGTTAGAATCTTTAACCCACTTTAAATTGTTGCTCCACTTAACAGGAACTCAACACATATACATTTGTGGAGATAAATAGTTTTATTTTGTAAAATAATAAATGGATCTGAAATTTTAGTTTCAGGAACAAATTAAATTTTATTTATTCTGGCATGCTTATACATTTACATATGCTACATGTTTCTTATTAAATGGTCTTTCAGTTTCAATAAGAAATTCAGCTTGAATCTAATCCTCACTTCAGATCACCTGTTTAATCTAGGATCAAATGTATACATTATCCTCAGATCTTTGTTACCTCTTTTTATTATGTGCTTTAAAGTCTTTTCCCTATGTGTTCATGCATGTGTATGTCTGCACATGTGCTATGCTTTCATATGTATGATAATTAAATATTTTAATAAAAACAGCTAGATTGCTGTAATGCTATTGTTTTAGAAGTATATTTTATTTTAGTAGTTTGACTGTGTGTGATTGATCTATCATCTACTGAATCTTCAAATAGCACAAACACACAAACACACATAAGGTCTAAAGGTAGGAGTATATTTTTTTTTTTTGCTGATTAGGCTCTGTATTGTCTTAAAATATTACAACTTAATATTTTATTGCTTGAGCTTCTATGATTTTTTTCATGATACATATTGTACATTCTTCTATATTAATATCATGGGCAGCCCTTATCTATGTTTTCACTTACTGTGATTTCAGTTACGCATGGTCAATCATACTCCAAAATTATTAGGTAAAAAATTCCAGAAATAAATGTTACATTTTAGATACCTTTTATTACAGTATTTTGTTATAATTATTTTATTTTATTATTGTGGTTGTTTATCTCTTACTGTGTCTAATTTTAAACTCAACTTTACCACAAGCACATATATATAAGAATAAAAACATAGTACATATAAGGTTCCACATTATACTTGTTTCAGGTGTCCTCTGGGGATTTTAAAATGCATCCCCCACACATAAGAGAAGACTGCTGTTTTCCAGCATATTTAACCCTGGGCACCTGAAATTTAAAGAATAATAAAGTGAAATTGCACTTTGCTTGGGTGAGGGAAGAATGAAAATATTTAGAGCAAATAGAGTTGTCGGCACTTCAAACAATTATTTGGAAAATGGAAGAGACCTTGGGCACCAGTTTATCTCCATGTTAATGGATATGGTGGTTTAAAAGGGGAATTAGTGTGTGTTTTGAAACTGCTTAGAGCACAATTGTTAAATGTCACATCTGCTGTTAATAAAGCATATGGCTTTAAGATTTAATCTTGCACAGATCTGCCATTTTTAACCAATGTCTGTATATATTTGGATCTGTGATGATTTTATCTTGTGGCTTATTGTAATTCAGTATTTGTTGCTAGATTTCAAGCATGAACCTTTAAAATATTTTAGGCAGAAATTTTCTAATTAGATTATAGTCTGACTTAAACACTGTTTATTAATATTTATATCTTAAGTTAAAAATTATGCTAAACAGCATTCTAAAAATTAAAAATTATTTCAAACATTGGATAAGTAGTTACTCCTGGGGAAAAAAAAATGAGATCACTTTTAATTAAGGCACTTAAGTACTGATCCTTGATAAACATTTTTTAATCCCATATACTGATTTAACATGGATTTGGCTTTATATTGCCTTGGTTCCAAGTATATAGAAATAAACAGTATGAATTACCATATGAAATACATAAGAGTTCACTTGGAATATATCAACGTTACCGAAGTTTTCCTGAAAATTTTAGTTGAAGATTCAATATTTAGGGCAATATATATTTATGATCAATTAACATTATCTTTAATTGTTAGAATATAATTTGTCTTGTGTTTGTGTCTGCAACCTAGAAAGGTAAAACAAAAAGGAAATTACAATCCTCTAGTTGACCTCCTTTCACAGCTAATTTGAGAGGATTGTTTCTGTGGAGATAACAGTCTCCATGGTTACTGGTTACAGACTTTTTAAATGTTTTAACAAAGTTGGAAGGATCCATAGAACTGTTGCTTTGCATTTCAGCAAATAAGGGCATTAGTACTTTGATATTGCACCTTTGAAACAATAAGTTCGCATTAGATGAAGTGAACTGTAATGTTTATAAGATAGTAGCTTATAAATGTGTATATATGGATGATTATTTAATTACTTTGTATCTAAATTTGTAAGTTGTCTAGGTAAATGTTTGTTACTAGGCAGAAGTGGTTACTACTATCTGGACAGATCAATATCACTGTGTTCTTCAAATAACATAGAGACAAACTCTCCAGTTGGGAATCAGTCATATTATCTCTGAATATATCAGAAAATGTCACAGTTGCACGGGGAATCTGAAATGTCACTGAAGGAAATAAGGGAGTGGTTTACAAAAAAAATAATAATAAGCATTTACAAAATAGGCTGAACCCTGACTATAATTAATACCACTTTAGTTTGCCTTTTGGTAATTTTTTAGGAATATGGCAGTTAGATGAGGAGGAGAAACTGAAGCATTGCCATTACTTTCAATGCCAATAAACACAATTACTTTTGCACCAACCTAATATTACACATTTTAACATTTTGACCATTTCATCCACCATATTTTCTTTCATAACATGATCCATTCCTCAACATGCTAATTCAATAAACATGTATTTTAATGCTATATACATGCAAAAAAGATGATATTACATGTTTGCTCTTATTCAAAGGTTGTGGATTTTATTTCAGCCATATAAAATTTTTGTTGCTGTAAATATTTTACTTGTATAAACCATGTAAATTATTAGCATGTATAGAATATACCTTTCATTTCCGTTCAGCATATTCAAATTCTGAAATTTTGAGCATTTGAGACCAATAAATACTTAGAAATTATTCAATTTTTATATGCGTTTTTCTTCCAGTGAGGCATTTTAACCAATTCATTTGAGACCAACTACCGACTATGTCTGTATTACAATGATAGACCACAGGAACAAACTGAAAGAAATAGAGCATGGCAGTAATCCTCCAGAGTGCTGCTATTTCGTTTGAGAAGATTTATTCTATGCTCTGTTTCACTCATCCTCAGTCATTTTAATTCAAGAGCTTTGTATCACATGCTTTGAAAAATGTTTTCCTTATTAAAATTTAGCCACTTTAATTCCAAAACTGAGTCCCAGCCCTTTCACTAAAATTTATAGTCACATTTTAATATATATTTGTTTTACATAAATATATAAAAGAAATATGTTTAAAATTACTTTGATTACATTGTTAATATTTTCAATATTGAAAACAGAAAATATAAAGGAAACAAGTAAATCAACAAAATCCCATAACTTACTGAAAAACGCTGTTGCAATTTGGTGTATGTACTCTGTTTTTCATTCAGTTTAGCAATATGAAAGACATTATCTGATTTAAGATGTGTTCTTGTGAAGGTATGAAGTAGTCATTAGTAATGATGTCAATGAAAGTACTTATTAAATTAAAAATATCTACAATTAAAATTTTGTAAAAAATAAAAAATCTATGTAGAAATTTAAAAAATATATATATGCATATTCACTCTTGAAAGTACTTAAAGAAACCTTGTATGACACTTTTTATGTGTTTATCACATATTTTTAAAATATTGCTTTGTAGTCCCCATTATCAGTATAACTTATTTATGCAGGAAGACCTTAAAGAAGTAGAAAATTTCATATTATACTTCAGTTACCATGCAAATATATCGGCTTCAATGAAAATGTAAAATGAATATTGTATTTATCTGAAAATATGTAAAAGACAAATAATGTTAAACAATTAAAAATTATGTTCTATTTTGTTCTATTAATGATATTTTATGATTCAAAACCTATAATGTTAATAGGTCTTGCCCGTAAAGGGCAAGACTATGAACGATTTCAAAAAATTTATATTCATTTTTTTTATAATTTAATTTTATTTCTAAAATAGCTGAAGGAGATCTAGAAATTCATCAGAGAAATTTGTTCAGAAATAATCATTTCAAATATATTTAAATAGCAAAAAGTAGAAAACATCTCAAATATCTGCTCATGTATCGATGGTACTTTGGTCAGGTCCTTGGGTTTTTCTCTAAGATTATATGTGAAACCCACATGATAAGGCAATCTACAAACAATTTTTAACAGCTCAGATGTACTATATAAGTGGTAGCTATTGCCTATCGCAAGGAGTCTAAATTTACTAATTTTAATACAATAGGGTTGGAATAAATGTTTTCTAAAGTATGTTAATATCTTACATAGTTGCTATTCTCCATGATTTTTTAGAAGACATCTGTAAAACTGAGTCCATTTTGTAATGGAGAAATCAGACATTAGGATGTTAATTGGTAAATAAAATTAGATGAAAATATAGTATATACTATATAACCCAGGGTTTAGGTAGTATCAGCTTATTCTCTGCCTCTATTGATATACCATCTCATAATTTACATACTCAAGTAGTTGAATTTTACATATTAACAATAATTTCCAGCCAGGCATGGTGACTCATGCCATAATCCCAGCACTTTAGAAGGCCATGGCAGGCAGATGACTTGACGTCAGAAGTTCAAGGCCAACCTAGCCAACATGGTGTAACCCATCTCTACTGTAAGTACAAAAAATTAGCTGGGCATGGTGGAGCACACCTGTAGTCCCAGCTACCGGGCAGGCTGAGGCAGGGGAATTAAAAACAAACAAACAAACAAAAATAATTTTTAATTTTCTTGTTTCTAATACTTCACACAAGTCTTTTTACGATTAAGATAGCTATTATGTGTTAGATAAAAAGGTGTCACTGGACATATGATGATAAGAAAGTTACTGTATACTCATTCATTTGCACATTCATTCAACAAATATTGAAATGTGTACTGTGTGCCAGACACTGTGTGAAGTACTGGAAATGGAAGAAACATGACAGACTTCCACAACAATTGATCATACTCTATAATGTAAATAAATGAAATCAAATTGCAACGTGCCTAAAAGTGGTCTAAAGAATATGTTATTTAGAAAATAAGAGGGGGTCGGTCGCGGTCACTCAAGCCTGTAATCCCAGCACTTTGGGAGGCCGAGACGGGCGGATCACGAGGTCAGCAGATCGAGACCAACCTGGCTAACACGGTGAAACCCCTAAAAATACAAAAAAATAAAAATAAAATTAGCCGGGTGTGGTGGCGGGCGCCTGTAGTCCCAGCTACTTGGGAGGCTGAGGCGGGAGAATGGCGTGAACCCAGGAGGCAGAGCTTGTAGTGAGCCGAGATTGCGTCACTGCACTCCAGCCTGGGCAACAGAGCGAGACTGTGTCTCAAAAAAATAAAATAAAATAAAATAAAAAATAAAAAAAAATAAGAGGGGAGGCATTCTGGAAATTGCTTTTTGAAAAATACCTTAATTAAGGAGTTCTCTGCTACTGAGGGACACAGATCAGTAAAGAGACAACTCCAATACCATATGAAAAGTATATTGGGCAAAGAATGTGCACAGTGTGTCATGGGCACAAACAGGAGGAAAGGGTACCCAGGCACAAGCTGGAGGTTGAATGAAGCAAGAAAGGCTTCCTGGAGGAGAAAAGAGATGATCTACATTCTAAAGTACAAGTCCATATTTAATGGGATAAGGAAGAGGGAGTGAGAAGTAGAAATAAAGGGACTAAAAAAGAGACAATGGGTAACTTATAGCAACAGAGCCAGCATAAGAAATTGGTATTACTAAAAATATGATTATTCATGTCTTGGAAAGCCTGTTCTCAGCAACCCATACTGATTTTCTTGTCTATTTTCTAATATGACACGACATAGTCCTGCCTTCACTTTTATGTAATTATGACATAAGGCCTTGTTTTACTTTTTAAAACAATCTTAAGAAAAAGATATAGGTTTTCCTTCTTATTTTATTTGTTAGTAGTGTGACATTTGAATCATTCTTATCTCAGGTTAATGCTGGTAATTCTGTTTCTGGGTCAATACCGGTTTATTTGAATCAGTGAAAAGGAGTCAGGTCAACAGCTTCTGTATTGCTTCTTCTCTGCCTTGATCACTCTTAATCCCGATCATTTATAATTTGTGGCACAGACTTAGCTACTCTCAGAGGCTTCAGCTATAAATTTTCTTTTGAAATGGTTCTGTCATTAATCACAGTTAAGATATGTCCCTTTTTGTTTTTTTTTTAAACAAATCACTGAGAGCTTAATGAGTATCAAATAGGTAGAAAAAATTATTTTTCTTAACTTCTTTGCAAAAATATTTTATAAAATATTCCTAAACATGAAAAACCTAATGAAAGGTAAATATAACCCTAGTAAGACAATATAATTTTGTTTTTATATAAATCATTCAAAGTTCATGTGAGGCCTTTCCTATGTTATCTGTTAATAACCTCAGTAAAGTCATAATGGGAATCTGAAGGGTGTACAGAGATAAAATAAGTTTGTTTTAAAGAAAAGTGAAAACCTTAAGATATATACAACAAATATATTTTAACCTGTAATTCCCAAATGTTATCAAAATATATTTCCTCACTCTTTTTTCCTCTCTCTCTATATAATTTCTATATATGTATGTAAACATACATGTATATGTAAATAGATATATGTATATGTGAAATTTAGATGTGTGTATGTAAGTAGTTACTATTGTATACAAATAAATAAAAATATTTTCATCCAGCATTTATGAAACTACACTACTGAGTTGTAATTTACTACTTTAAATGTAATTTTAATTTCACAGTTCTAATAATTAAGTTTAATTGTAAGTTTTAACCATGCCATTTAATGCCTTTTGGCAAGTATATACATCCATGTAACCAGTGTCACAATTGAGGTATAGAATATTTTGGAGTGATGAAATATTCTAATACTATGTGTCATAGATTTTACAATATAATGTCAAATATGACTCTGGCAAAGAAATAATAATACTATTTAATGTAAAATATAACTAATTAACATATAATTATATGTAATAATAAAATTATGCAAGACCCATAAGGGCAGAGATATTTTTTCAGATTTATTCAGTGCCATATTTGCCAGTAACACATTAGTTGCTTGATATATTTATACTGAATGAATAAACTAGAAATAAATGACTTACATTGATAGATGTGTCTATTCAATTGTGCTATTTGTCATCTTTCAAATTTTTTAACATCTTCAATTGTAATAGAAAAAAATAAACTAATTTTTTAAACATACCCTTTTTGCATGTTGTGTTGCAAAAAATAAGAAGAAAAATATTAACTTTAACATAGGGCTCCACTAAATATAATGGTTTATAATCATGTGTATTTTAACCATTTTATCTTATCTAAATGTTGTACTTTTGACCTCATATCATTTAGTGTTTTTTTAAATATAATTTGTATCTAATTAATCAAAGCTATTTCATTGGAAATGCTACCTAAGTCATTTTAATGGTAATAAATACACTACCTTATATAAATGATAGAAAATTGAAACATTGAAAACAATACATAATTGAAAACCGATTACTCAACTATAGATTATTGACTAGATTAATTTTTCTCATATAGTAAAAATTATTAGATTGCATGGCAAACTTTATCAATGAGACATAAATAATTGTCTTTGGCGATGGTAACATATTGAAAAGCAACACTTTAAACTGTTCTTAACAATATAAAAAAAGTTATTTTCATTCATAGGCAGTTGCAGTTCTCCATGACAACAGTAATTTTCAATGTTTGAAAAATCTATTTGACATATTAGAGTCAGGAATTGTTACTACCAGCAGCAGCAGGTGCTTCTAATTTCGTGACAGCAGAAAAGGTCTCTCTGATTATGATTGTTATAAAATTTTAGACAATAGATATTTTCATTCTTCTCATAAGGTAGCCTATTTCTTTCTTTTATTACCATTTTTTCTCATAAAATTGCATTCTCTATTCTTCCCTACAACAAATATTGTGGATAATTCTCTCCCACTTACCCTTGGCCCTTCTCAAAGAGTTTGACTTTTCTGACAGCCACGTCATTGCTAAACTTCATCATACCAGATAATACTTGTCTTCCAGTTCCCACACAATAGTAATCTGAGTTCAAATGTTCACCTAACAACCTCCACTATTTCGTGCTACTGTATACATTCACTGCTCTGAAGGGTATGCCTCCCCAAGTTATTATGCAATAGGAAGCAAAACTAAACAAGAATCATCGGCAAAATTAATAAAAGAGCATAATTATAGATTGAATATATACTCAGTGGCTACTTTACATTAGCAAAGAATGGCATGTTATTTTCTAAAAGAAAGAAAAAGCCAAATACATAAGCAACTACAGTAGCATGTGGCTTTAAGAATCATAAAGGAAAATAATTGGCCAGGTGCTGTGGCTCACGCCTATAATCCCAGCACTTTGGGAGGTTGAGGTGGGTGGACCACCTGAGGTCAGGGGTTTGAGACCAGCCTGGCCAACATGGTGAAACCTCATCTCTACTCAAAATACAAAAATTTGCTGGATATGGTAGCTCATGCCTGTAATCGTAGCAACTTGGGAGGCTGAGGCAAGAGAATCTCTTGAACTCAGGAGGCAGAGGTTGCAATGAGCCAAGAGCGAGTCATTGCACTTCAGCCTGGGCAACAGGAGAGAAATTGCATCTCAAAAATAATAATAATTTCTTTTAGACTGAAATACAATCCAATTTGTCTAGAAACTCTAACCATGGGGTTTCAGAATAATTTTATTAGAAACTTTTTAAAGACCATTCTTTATTCCTCAGTCACTTACAGGCAAATTTACAGGCATGCAACAATTGCAGTTAAACTTCACTGCACTGGGATATCTTTTTAGGAGTGCAGCTGTTTTCAGCGTTCTTTTTCAGAATATATCCAGCTAAACAGATGAGTAAAATATCTGTCTAAAATTTCTGTACTTAGTTGACAATCATACAGTTGATTAGTCTAACCAATAAAGTGAGCATTGATGGACACATAAAAAGCTCTTCAGGGTCAAGAGCAACAATAACAATGATCATACTAATAAAAATAAAATTAGTCCAAACCAACAATACTTTGTTATAGGCAAGTAACTGATACAAAAACAAATATGGATTACACAGAAAGACAAAAAGACATTTTTCAACTATTTAATATGAATTTCTACATTTCAAATATCATACGAAAGAAAGAAAGAGGGATGTAAAGAGACAGAGAGATGTCTGGTGCTCTGTTTCCTTATCTTCATATCTATTTAGTTACCAATCATTGACAGGGTGTGTTTCATTATGTACAATATAAAATATAATTAATGAAGACTCTAATGTATAACTACTTAAAGACTTACATACTTACTATGATTTGTCTTTTTTTTTTTATGGAAAAAATCTATGTCCTTCCTGGTTGAGAAGTGAAATTAACCTAGATAATGAAGAGTTATAAGTAATGTACCAAATGTAAGAGTTTATTTTACAGTAAGAAATATATTATCAGAAAAAGAAAGCCTACAGACCAATACATTTTGCCAAATAAATATAAATATTCCTCATATAAACAATTGAGGGTGAGCTTATTAGGGTTAAACTATTTTGACCTATACCTTCACTTTAGAAGATAAAGTACATGATAATAGAGACTTCATTTATACCAACAGTAGGATTTCACACATAGTAGGTAGTGAATACATTGTGTTGAGTGGCTTAAAAAATTGAACAAATGTACAAATGTGTGAATACTTAGAAGAGAGAAACAATAAATAAGCTGTAACTTGTTCCTTAAAGAACAAGTTATACCAAAATAATACTTATTTCATTTTAGACAAGATTATTGGTTACAAAGTTGTTTGTGTATAGAAAGAAGAACCCCAAGCTAGAAAATTGTACAATCAACTAGTTTGTACAATTAACTAGATTTCAACCTTTCAACACATATAATTAATGATTCGACCAGTACAAACTTTGCCTGTAATATTTAATGGTAGTCATTCTTTGACAGTATTCTATTAAGTTGTTTTATTATTATTATAAATAATAACATAAATGTAGGATTATCAAATATGTTCAAGTTATTATGAAGACTAGTACATTTATGTTTAAAGTTTTAAATAGACTAAAAAAACAAAAGCCAAGGTTAATCTCAATAAAGTTAATGAGTTTAATTTAGAAAAACTTAGTCTTGCAGATTTAGTATGGGGAAGAACTGAATTCTTAGAAACTCATGTGAAAGGCAAGAGAGAAAATTTGGTTGTGCTGATGTCAAATAAGCAGCATGAATACACGTGCGATATAATTCTAAAGTAAGATAAGATTTGGTTAATTAATACATAATGCTTATATTACTTGTACATTTTATATATAAAACACTTATAACATTTACACTTGTGTGCATATAATCTCTTAGTCATACGCACACATGTATATATTATAAATGTTTTATACACGGAATCACTTGGCATTCAATCCTGAGGCTATTTGTCATGTTCTTTAGATTTTACACTTATCCTCTTTAATAAGTATATGGTATATTTGAGTAAACATCTAGGAAAAATTATTAGATTTCTAGTATTTCTAGTTATATTTTTCCAAATATACATTTAATTATTCATACTTCATTTGTTTATAATGTTAAATTAAGTATACTCAAATCTAAGCCAACTCAAATCGTGGATAAAACACAGTAAAACTTACTTTGAGGGAATTTTATTTTATTACCAAAGGAAAAGAAAAACACTCAAGTGTATTAGAAGTAAAATCAGGAGGGTGTATTATTGTGGTAGTTAAAAAAAAAAAAAGCTTCAACGAGGACAGATTGAGCTGGAATTTCTAAAGTTGCTAAATCAAGGCGAATAATGTAACTGAGAATTGACCATTCAAGTTACCAAAATGGATGTCAGTTTCTGTGGACTGACAGGGACAGATGCTTGAGTTTTCGAACCAGAATGAGCAAAGAATGGAGAAATGGGCCAGTGTTGGAGATGGCCTTTTTTAAGGGAAGAAGGGAATCATGTTTGTATGAAGATTACATTGATCCAGGTCACAAGGAGGAAATCCATGATACAGGAGAGAAAGGAACATTGCCAGAGTGTTGCCTTTAAAAACAAGACTGTTGGATCTTGCGCAGAAATAAAACAAAGGTATTGTTTTGAACAGGAACTTGGGCAATTTATTCATAGTACTACCTGAGAAGTAAGATACCAATGCAGGTAAGAGGTGAAGTGTTAGACGTGATGGTAAGTCTTTGGGAAACCCTCTTCTAACTCTTATTTCTTTCTACTGTGAAATAAGAAGCAACAATTTCAGCTGAGTAAGAGGATAGAAAAAGAGATGATGAAAGTTTGAAGAAAATTTTAAAAAGTATAAAATTATTATGGCAAGTAGAGTGGAAATAGACTAGGGAAATGTCATGTGATTATGACACAGTATCAACTTGAATCTGATAATTATAATTTTAAGGCATGTTTCTTAAGCATAATCTCCTGTATATTAATTACAACAGCCCACTTGCAGCTTCAGGGCTTCAGACAATGAATAGACAGCATTGGATTAAACGACATTTGTGCCAGAAAAATAAAGTATTTGTTTCATTGAATTAATTTATTAGTGCAAATTAATTTTACCAAACTGTATAAAATGTCTGAATATAAAATACCAAAGTGTAGAAAATATCTGAGATCATATTTGCTCTATCACGATATGTGGAATATAGAATATTAGTGAAACAATACAAATAGAAGATAGTGTAGTGTGCTGTGGTGGCTAAGGAGGCAGTAGATATCAGTTATGTGTGCACATTGGAAGTCTAGAATAAATTCTAGGTTCAAAACCATTCTGAGAACATGGATACTTTACTTAAATTCCCTAAGTCTTAGTTTCTTTAGTTCTTTATTTTAATTATAAGTTTGGTGCAGTAATTTAATTAGAAAACATATGTGAAATATTTCACAATGTGTTTGTGGAGATTAAATGAGCCATTACTTATAGTTCATTATGATTAGGATTATTTCCCCATAAACAATACCATTTGTTCTGCTCACTAGCCATTTTTCTTAAATCATTGTCATATATTCTTCCAATCACCACTTATCTTCATGAGATAATTGCATTGATTAATATTTCACCCATGATTTCATGATATACCACTAGCTGCCCCTTGCTCTTTTGACATTTCTAGCTCAATCCATCCTGGAGGAATTCAGATGTTATATCTTAATTGAGTAATAAAGGTTAGAGGACTCTTTCTTGACTCGGCCATCCTAAAACATAAAATGTCACTTAAAGAAATTAATTTCTCAACAAACACATCCAGTTATAATTCTTCTATACATCTTTAAATACACATATTTATTGCACAAGCTCAGTCATTTATTTCATCTTACACAGATTTTTCATGTTTGCACATGCAATAGGAAATTTACATGCTTATTTTCAAACATAAACATTTTATAACATCATTACATTTTTCAAATAAATTTTAGTAAAGTTATTATTTATATCATGTAAATAAGTTTATCTATAAGTTAATAAAACAATTTATAATAATCTACCAACTGACAGTGACATTTTATAGATTAGCCAAAGTGTATAATGTTAACTTTAATTAAAGTTATTTTTCATATGAAGAATATTCTGAATAATTTAAATAATGTTAGGCAAGTTACTGATTTAAAATAAAATGTTATTGATTTTTTAAGCAACTTACGAGACTGGATAAATTTTATTTTATTTTATTTTATTTTTATTTAAAGAACATCTTTATTTGTAAGATCTGGTGCCCGGTGATCTTCCAGGGAATTTTATTTTAGCAGTTCTGCCTGAATCCAGCAGCATACCTAAGAATGCTATTGCACATCATCTGCTCCTTGCTGAAGTGTACTGTGAGTGGAAGCAGGGTAACACTAGGCTCTAGCATTTGAAGTAGATATTGGCAAATGACTTTTTTTCAGGAAGGGAAAAAAAAAAAGCAATAGGAGGATGAAAAGAAGCAGGCAGATGCAGATGAGATTTATCCTCAATCAGTAAAACTAAGCCTCACAGGTCAGATAAGGACAGATAGACCTTTCACCCAATCCTCTCAAAAAATGAAAGTAGATTAAAGCAAGTATAACCACAAGGTCAGGAATCCACATATTAGGTCAGGAATGCACATATTATTTCAGGGAAAATAGACATGATTCCCTCCCCAGAAGATTTCCTACTGTTCCTTCCAATAATTATTTTTTAGTGAAATATATAAGATCTTTTAAAATATTATGTTAGAAGTAGAAAAATTTAACCTTGAAATGTCCTGTTTTGAAAGCATCCTGTTTTAAACAGAAAGAATAGGCAGTGGAAGATGCTGCTATCACTGGAAACCAAACATCATGTGCAATGGAAGACATGTCACCTAGAAAACAATGGTGTGAGCTTCATTATCTCACTTCGATCTTGTTTATTTCATCTGTGTGTTAACAAAAATGAATTGTGATAGAGGAATTTCTGGTCCCACCCAACTGCATTGAGGCTCATCTTCATGAAAACTCTGTCTATAAGCATCTCCAAAGTAATTAAACTATAATAAAGTGGCACCCTGGAGAAAATCTATAATGTTTACCAACTATTTTTGAGGGTACGTAAAATGCCTTATTAATTATGCAATTAAGAGTGACAAGTCAGCCAGATTCGGTGGCTCACGCCTGTAACCCTAGCACTTTGGGAGACTGAGGCGGGTGGATCACGAGGTCAGAAGTGTAAGACCAGCCTGGCCAACATGATGAAACTCTGTCTCTCCTAAAAATACAAAAATAAGAAATAAAAATAAAACATAACCGGGTACAGTGGCAAGAGCCTGTAATCCCAGCTACTCAGGAGGCTGAGGCAGGAGGATCACTTGAACCTGGGTGGCAGAGGTTTCAGTGAGCCGAGATAGAGCCATTGCACTCCAGTCTGGGCAACAGAGTGAGACTCCACCTCAAAAAAAAAAAAAAGAGAGACAAGTCTAAAATTAAGAAACACTTGGTATGTACTTCAAAATCATCAGGAGACTTACCCAGAACACTTTGAATTTCTTTAAAACTTTTTCTTCTAACATTTTGTTTCCTCTTTGATCTTGTGACTAGTCTTGATTTATAACCTTTTATTATGACAACATTTATAACTTAATTTTTGACCATTTCCTTAATATAGTACACTCATGCATAAATATAAGAGGTTCAAAAATAGTTCTGCTTTTTATGCTTCAAATTTGTCTTTCTCAAAATCCTTGACCTGATCAAAATTGCATTTAACAAAATTTTTAGATACTTATTATTTTGTTAGTATTCAGCTTAATTAACTCATCTGTTGGTCTAACACCAATGTGTCCAAAACTCAAAATCCACAAAGTAAAACTGTTCTTGTTTTACATAAGTGGATTTATTTCTCTCCTAGAATAGAATTAATCATCTTATTCTAAAGACGTTTTATTCTTAATGTCTGTGAAAAATAAGGTGTCTTCTTTATGGCCTTGTGGAATATAGCAGGAATCCCCATTTTCTAACGGTCTGGAGTGGGTATATCATCTGAGGTCAGGAATTCAAGACCAGCCTGGTCAACATGGTAAAACCCCATCTCTACTAAACATACAAAAAATTAACCTTGTGTGGTGGTGGGCACCTGCAATCCCAGCTACTAGGGGGGCTAAGGCTGGAGAATCAACATTTGTCTATGTCCATAGCCATTTCATTGTAAATGAGTTGTAAGCTAAACCTATACTCAGTCAAGCCTATACTCAGCTCCTTCCAGGATGCTGAACTCCGTATCGGGGAAGGAACAGTACCAAACAATCAGCAGACATTTGTTACAAACATCAGGGAAATAGAGTAAATAATACGTATTTGGAAGAAGATATATATATATATATATATCTTCCAGTGAAATATATATATATATATATATATATATATATATATATATATATATATATATATATTTTGAGATAGAGTCTCACTCTGTCACCTAGGCTGGAGTGCAGTAGTGCAGTCACGGCTCACTGCAACCTCCCCTCCTGGGTTCAAGCTACTCTCCTGCCTCAGCCTCCCGAGTAGATGGGGTTACAGGAACATGCCACTGTGCCCGGCTAATTTTTGTATTTTTAGTGGAGACGAAGTTTCACCCTGTTGGTCAGGCTGGTCTCGAACTCCTGACCTCAAGTGATCCACCCACCTCGGCTCCCAAAGTGCTGGGATTACAGGTGTGAACCATCACACCTGGCCAATCATGGTTGTTTCTAAGATTGTGGGCAGATGTTGGTCCCCATATACGTGTGTGCAAGGCACCTCGGGATGTGGGAAAAAACTAGAGTGAGGAGAAAAGTGTTGGAGTCCAACTCTTACAGTTCCATAATGTTCATTTTGGCATGTGAGTGAATTCAAGTATTGTGTACTCAGTATTTATAATACACAAGTATAATTTTCCAAGTTGGTAAATAGAACATATTTCACTTAGCAGTTTGTTAACTCAGTTTACGCTTCTAAAAGAAGATTCATGGAGACGGAAGCAAGAACTGAGTAAGCAAGAAATGTAGACTATGGTAAATGTGCATCTAAAGGCAATTGTGATTAATACTATAATAATACATTAGAATTTCTTTATAATTCTAATCACATGTCAAAGACAGTAATATTCAATTTTATAAAAATATATATATATGTTACATTTCGACCATCAGGCTTTTCCCCAGCCAACCCAATAGAAAAACCACTGAGCTTAATTTACATGTCCTTTCCCAAAACATTCTTCTTCAGCTCATCAGGGATTATCTCCTCTCTACCACCTGCATACCTGGACTCTCTTTCAGCCACTGTGGCCACACTACTCATTGGCCCATAGTGCTAGTTCTAAAGTAGCTGATGACAAAGGCTGGCTAATGTCAATTGACCGAGCTATTTGTCTACTTCAGGAGTTGGATGACTATGACCCACAGGCCTAATTTAGCCTATATCTTTTTTTTTTTTTTTTTTTTTTTACAGACCAGGAGTTAAGAATGGTTTTCATATTTTTACTGGCTTGTAAACAAACAAGCAACAAACAAAAACAAGTATGTGACAGAGATAATATGTAGTCTGAAAAAACTAAAATAGTTATCATCTGTCCATTACAGAAAATATTTGCTGACCTCTGGTCTACTAGTTGCCCAGCACTTGTTCATTTGGGTACAGATACAGAGATAGATATTTGGACATTAATATGTGATATAAACATTTCATACTTTCTGAGCACTTCCATATATTTGCACATGAAATTTTATCCTAGACTTTCTTTCCTCTAATGTTCTAGGCTTTTGTCTTCCAGACCCCTGACCAGGTTAGGGCATTTGCCACTTACAGAGAATATATATATATTAATGCCATATATATATATGAATATATATATATGAATATATATATGTGTGTGTGTATATATATATATTCTCACCTGAGGCCACATCTTCTTGCACACAAATTAGGTGACCAGGTGCACTGCTCTCAGCTCTGACTGTTGGGAAAATTTCTCCCCTGTAATAGCACTCAGGGCCATGCCAGAATGTGGTTGTGAGGCTGCTACTATACTTTTTCAGCTTGCTCATGCCTATTAGGCCAACCCACCCATAAACCTAGCTTGGGCTTTACATCCATCTTCAGCTACTCAGATGGACAACCCAATGTGGCAATAAGTCCAAGCCCTGGGAGGGTAATGATACAAACGTATGGCAGTCTTTGCTACCAACTCATGTAGCTTACTTGCCTCTTATGGTCCTAGTCATGCTTAATCTAAGTTGCACCATTTCCATCTGATGCTGGATTCAGTAGACATTATGACTTGGCAGGTCATCAATACCCAGTCTATAATGGGTGATTATGATACAGATGCATTCTGTCTAGACTGATTCCTCAGAGTTTCTTTTTTTGTGACCTTTATTTTTCTTAATGCACAGGCTTTTTATATTGCAGGATGTCTTGTATTGATATTTTCACATGATTACATTTAGGTGATATAATTTAGGCAAGAATTCTACTAAAGTGATGTGTCCTTCTCAGTGTCATATACAGGTATTGGGAGACAAGTGATATTGACTAGTTCTTAAATTAGTAATGTTAAAATATAATCACTTGGTTAAGGTTTGCTACCAACAATTTTTTAGCACTTCCTTAATTTCTCCGTGCATTGGGAAGATTTTTCCTCTCTACTGTCTGTCAGCATACCAGCACTAGATTCAGCACCTTCTTAAAGAAGTCATGCCTCCTTTGAACGTGAAAGAATGTGTAAACATCAGGATCCGCATGCTAGGCATAATCAGGATTATTTTATTTCCTTGGTTATAGGTCATCTCAACAGAAAAATTTAGAAAATATATGTGTATGTATTATCAGAAACTGTGGGTTCTGAGATTTTACTCTACTTGGCAACTAAGAAATTAACCTGCACAGGTTCATAGATGCAGACAGAAGACCCAGAATTCCTGGATTTATTTCTCACAGCAGGAAGCATGAGCTTCCCCAGGGGGCCGATTTGTAAGTTGGTCCAGGTGGATGCTTCCCACACAGTAGATTTATGTCACCACTGAGGAAACTTGACTTCTGGGAAACCTCACCATTACAAAGGAGCTGAAGAAAACGTGCCCCAACTTTGCACTTGAATGAGACATTATCTTTACTAATCTGATCGGAAAGCAAATATGTCCTCTACCCAGAGGGAGAGAGGGAAGGGTTGTGTTTATCCTACAAGACTTTTTGCTATAAAATATGTTTGGATAGATAACTGAAACAGATGTTTTTAAGACATTATTTTTTTCCCTCAGAATAAGGTCAAAAACACAAGAGACTCATTAATAATTACTTCTCAATAAGTTTGTGTGTGTGTGTGCACGCGTGTGTAATGAATTCATGTAAATAGCTCTAATTTCAATATACAGGGTATATTCTAGTCTTCTCTGCATATTCGTAATGCTTTTCTGACTTGTAATATTTTTATATATTTACTTCTTATCTAATGCCTTGATAAATAGAAAATACTTTTACATTGGACAACTTATACTGCTGAAAAATGTAAACACACCAAATAAAATTTGTGTTTGTTGATAGTTCTTTTAAAAGGAAAATTTGTATAGTTTTATTAAATGTATTTTTAAATGAATAATTTAATACATTTTGATGATTACATATACCCATGCACCCCATACACTATCAATATATTGAATATTTCCATCATCACAGTAATTCCTTTCTACTTATTCTCATTCACCCACCTCCACCACTTTTCTGAATATTTTTACTACAGGTTATTTGTTTTTGTTTTAGAACTTTACGTAAAAGGAACAATAGAAGATGTATATTTCTTTTTAAATTTTTTCAATTAGTGTAATATCCATAAGATTCATCCAAGTTGGTATGTGTATTATAAATTTGTTTCTTTGTATTATTGAGTGGCCTTTTATTGCATTTTATGGAAATAACAGTGTGACTGTCCCTTCTTCTATAAATCAAAACTGGAATTATTTCCGATATATATAAGCCAAGCTGCTACAATCATTCAGATTTGATTGTCTTTGTAGACATATATTTCTATTTCCTTTTAAGTAAAATCATAAGAGTAGAATTGTACTTTAAAAAAGGATATCTAATTTATTGATATGTCCATCTCATCTTAATTATTACCTTTCTCTTCTGCCTTTCCTTCAAACTTTTTGATACATACAATTCAGATTAATGACAGGTCACCATTCAGTTCCATGAATCACCATATTAAAATTTGCTCTGAATAGAGGAACAAGCAGAGCGCTGTGGAAATAAAAAGAAAGATTTTAATTAAGAATCAGGAAAGACATTTTGGAGGACTAGACATTTTGAGATATGTCTTAAAGGGTAGTCAATATACGTGGGGAAATGTAATTAAGTAACTTCCCATCCTGCAGTAACCGAATATAAAAGCCTGGGGGAATGTAGGATCATAGAATATCTAGAAAGAGTGAGAAGTTTAGAATAGAAATGCAAACTGTAGAATAATGTGGTTGTAAATTATACTGAATGGCACATGGAGACAAGATTTGTAGATATTAGAATATTATTTTAATTAACAATTTGGACATTTTTATTTCTATAAGCGGCTTTTTTGCCCTTTATTTTGTCTTTTTAAATTTATTTTTTATTTTACTTTAACTTCCGGGATGCTTGTGCAGAATATGCAGGTTTGTTACATAGGTATACATGCACCTATCAGCCAGTCATCTAGGTTTTAAGCCCTGCAGGCATTAGGTACTTGAGGTTACGGGGAAGGGGAGGGAGAGTATTTTGCTTATTTTTTGTTTTTTTTTTTAAACATTGAACTAAGTCTCTGAAACAAATAGCACTGCTCTATCAAACAAAATGACTTATCTTCTAGTAATAAAATATTACTTTTCAGTTTGACTTGAAAATCAACCTTATATCAATACACCAAATAATGCTAGATAACACTAAATAATGATTATTATTTATATAAATTTCTATTTATATTAATTCCAATACTTATACTTCCATATTTCTATCCTATATTCTATTTTCTTAATATTTACAGAACATATAATGTGCTTCATACATTAATTAAAGTATTATCTATAAAAACACATGAAAACTAATACCTATGGATATGTTGAGGAAAGTTTCTTATCCTTGTAAAATTGTAAATAATTTTATAATTATTTTATAATTTCTTTTTTTATTTAAAGTTTTTATGGTTACATAGCAGTTGTACATATTTATGGAGTACATATGATATTTTGATACCTGTATACAATGTGTAATAATTAAATCTGGGTAATTGAGATATCTATCCCCTCAAACATTTATCATTTCTTTGTGTTGCAAATATTTCAAAACTCTTTTAGCTATTTATAAATACACAATACATTATTTTTAACTATAGTTTTTCTATTGTGCTATCAAACACTAGAACATATTCCTTCTATCAAATATAATTTTTTACTTATTAATTAGCACCCTTTATCTCCCGCTCTCTACTATCCTTCCCAGGCTTTAGTAACCACTATTCTATTTGCTACCTCCACGAGATCAAGTTTCTAGCTCCCACATACAAATGAGAACATGCGATATTTGTCTTCCTGTGCCTGTCTCATTTCACTTAACAATATTTTCCAGCTCCATCTACATTACTGCAAATGACAGAATTTCATTCTTTTTTATGGCTGAATAATATTCCATTCTGTTCACATGGCACATTTCTTTATCCATTCATCCACTGATGGATACTAAGATTGATTCAATTTCTTGGCAGTTGTAAATAGTGCTGAAACAAACATGGAGATGCAAACATCTCTTTGATACACTGATTTCCTTTAGTTTGAATTTATACACAGCAGTGGAATTGCTCAATGATGTGGTAGTTCTATTTTTAGTTTTTTTGAGGAACCTCCATATTATTTTCCATAGTGACTGTACAACTTTACATTTCCACCAACAGTATACAAACATTTTTGTCTTTTTCATACAAACCATTTTAACTGGAGTGAGATGATATCTCATTGTGGCTTCGATTTATATTTACTTGATGATTAGTGATGTTGAGCATTTCTTCATATACCTATTGGTCATTTGTCTATCTTCTTTTGAGAAATATATATTCAGATATTTTGCCCACTTTTTTAATAGGATACTTTTCCTATTGAGTTTTTAAGTTCCTTATATATCCTGGCTATTAAAATTTTGTTTGATGGATAGTTTGCAAATAATTTATCCCACTCTGTTGTTTATGTCTTCACTTTCTCGATTATTTCCTTTTCTGTGCAGAACTTTTTAGCTTGATGCAACCGCATCTGTCAATTTTTGTTTTAGTTATTTGTGCTTTTGAGGTCTCACTCATAAAATCTTTGCCCAGACAAAATTTCTAAGGTATTTCTCCAAAGTTTTCTTCCAGGAATTTCATAGTTTCAGGGCTCTCATTTAGTAAATTAATCCATTTTGATTTGATCTTTGTGTATGGTGAGAGATAGGGGTGTAGGTAATTTTTCAGCACATCGATATCCAGTTTTCCCAGCACAACTTACTGAGGAGACAGACCTTCCTTCAATGTGTGTTCCTGGTGCTTTTGTTGAAAATGGGTTCATTGTAGATATGTGGATTTATTTCTGGATTATCTTTTCCATTCTAATGGTCTATTTGTTTTTATGCTTGGACCATACATTTTTGGTTACTATGGTTCTGTAGCATAAGTTGAAATCGGGTAATGTGATGCCTCCAGCTGTGTTCTTCTGCTCAGGTTTGCTTTTGCTATTTGAGGTCTTTCATGGTTTCATATAAAATTTTGAATTAATTTTTCTGTGAAGAGTATTCAGATCTAGATATTTTTCGTTATTGTAAATGGAATAGTTTTCTTTCTTTTCTTTTTCTTTTTTTTTTTTTTTTTTTTTTGAGATGGACTCTCACTCTGTACCCCAGGTTGGAGTGTAGTGGCTTGATTTTTGGCTCACTGCAACCTTCGCCTACCAGGTTCAAACGATTTTCCTGCCTCAGCCTCCAGAGTAGCTGGGACTACAGGTGCACACCACTATGCCTTGCTAATTTTTGTATTTTTTGTATTTTTAGTAGAGACGAAGTTTCACTATATTGGCCAGGCGTACCTCAAACTCCTGACTTCAGGTGATCCGCCTGCCTTAGCCTCCCAAAGTGTTGGAATTACAAGTGTGAGCCACTGCGCCTGTCCTTTAATTTCTTTTTTTCAGATTGTTCTCTGATAGCACGTAGAAATGCTGCTGATTTTTGTAGACTGGTATCATAGCCTGCAAATTTACTGAATTCATTTATCAGTTTTAACGTTTTTTTTTTTTTTTTTTTTTTTTTTGTAGCGTCTTTAGGTTTTTCTAAATAAACATTATTTTAAAAATAAATTCTTAAAAATATTTAATAAAAGAATGTCTATATTATGTGATAGTTATGCTTTTGTATTCAGTATTGACAAGAAAAGTGCCTTACATACAAGTTATCATTGAACCATATTCCTCTAGTACTTAAAATATTATGTGAAAAAAATCTTATTAATTACCAAACTGATTATCTTTTCTTCTAAACATTTTCAATATAATTATTTATTACTGTTTGTGTTCAGTATTATCTCAAACTGTGGTTATTTTTATAAACTCCCCTAAATTTTTTAGGGACTAATTTTGTCAATGTCCCTCAGCAATATTGCATGGGAATAGACACATTTGTCCAAATGCTTTTCATGGTAAACCAAATTGTAAAAAAAAAAAAAAAAAAAAAAAGTTATCTTTTTCTTTAGATATTATTCAATTTCTTAAATCTCATTTCAACTTCTTAAGACAGTAACACATGTATGGAAAACTCCATAAATAGAGTTTAATAGCCATTATTTTCTTCCATAAACACTTTTATTTGAAGGTTTTTTACACCTCAAATTAACTTCATCCATCAGCTAATTATATGTCAGAAGAGGAAACTATTGATTAAATTGGTTTACCTAACATAATGTGAATCATCTGCCAGTGAATTTTAAGATAGTCTGTTATAATAATAAATAAAATCGACTAATCATTATTTCATGATACAAAACTTTTTGAGTGTTTTGTTCACAAAATCCTAACAATTGTTTTACCAATCTGAAATTACAACTTTTTCATTATGAAAGGAAAGACATAAGGAGCAAAGTGAAAATGCTCAGTGAAAGCAGGGGACTTTCCTGAAACCATTAAGGAAATACATCCACAATGAATTACTAAGCTTTAATTTTAAACACTAGTGAATCTGAAATTGCTACTTTTATGATAAGCTCGTTGCAGGTTTCTATTTCCAGTGACAGCTATACTTCAGTAATTATGTAACTATTTGCTACTACTATAAAGCTCTTACTTAACCATGATCCCATGCTACTTCAATTTTCTAGTACAAAATCAGATATAATGTTTCTGTTCAGTCATTACAATATTCTTTTTAAGAACTCTAAGAATCAGAAATTAGATAGGATTTAAAAGGGTGCACCTAAGGCATGAATTTTATTTTTATTAAACAAAAGTAATATGAAGCAATTTTAAATCCAATTATTTTATTATTCTATATTTTAAAGTTAACCGACCATATTCCAACACTTTATAGCATATTTGAAGCAACACTGAATTATTAAACATAATACCTCTACAGCATTTTATCTGCCATATTTCAATAAACTTCTAAACAGCAACATGAAACACTAGCTACCTTTTATTTGTGAAGGCATTACACATTTGAATGAAACTCAATGTTGTATATTTTAGGCAGATATTAAAATATATGTATATGTTTCATTCTATAAAACTGCCTCAAATTATGAAATGAAATAATCTTTACAGAAACCAATACGTGAAAGAGCATAACTTGAGAAATTGATACATGATTAGATACAGAGATATTTATAAGTCAATTTACCCAGTACACCTATTAACAATTCAGCTAAATAAGGTAAGGCATACTCTACAATCTGGATAGAGGAGTGAAAGAAAACACCAGGAAAGTTTATGCAAACTAGGTTATTCTGGTGGCAGAGTCCTTCTGTGACTATAAGAGCCTTATCAAAGGTACCAGGACTTGTGTCATTAAAAGACACAGGAACACAAATCATGCATTGAGTTACTGCTATGGTCAGGATACTGGTATGGTATGGTCCCTCTTTTGTATACACATCTTTGAGAATCTCTTGACTGCCACATCTAGGTTACTTCCATTTTTCCCCTCCCTGTTTGCCTCTTACTTTTCCCATTCTCCTTTTCTGTCTAGCTGTCATTCTACATCTCATTTTTCATCCTCCCTTCCTCTCTTTCTCCTCCCCTCCCTTCCTCACTTCCTTTCTTAGTTCTCTCTCCCTCCTTTTCTTGTTCTTTCCTGACATATCTTTCTTCCCCTTCCCCTTCCCCTTCCCTTCCCTTCCCTTCCCTTCCCTTCCCTTCCCTTCCCTTCCCATCTTCCACCTCCCAATAGCTATTTTCTGTCTTGCCAATAGAAAATTGCTTTCCCTAGATCATTTGAATAGTGAGCCTAGTATAAGGGGAAGACAGTCATATTCTAGAAATATTAGAAACACCTTGTTTTGCACTGTTACACAGTCTTAACTGGGTTTGGATGATTGCACTGATCTTTTACATTTTTAATAACATACTCATTTCTTATCTTTTACTTTTCCTTGCAATTCCTAATTAAAAAAAATATTGAGTGCCTTTGAATATCTTCAACTCCAAGCTTATTAAAAATTATTGTTAACTGTGACCAACAACTAACTTTATTAATTTGTATATAGTCTAATTCTGTTGCCAAACTGCATATTAGTAACTAGTGAGTATAATTTTATAAACATTATTTGAAAAACTATAAATGGACAGTTCATTTTCTTATATGAAAATATTATAAAATACAAGGAATCTCAGAGAGTGAGAAAAAAATATAACCATATTTTGATATGACCATGAACGTTTTCATTGAGGAGAAGAAACTGAACTCAGCTTTACAAAGTGGGTAATAATTTGACAATAGTTAAGACAAATTATTCAGGGCCAGTTTAGAAAGTTAAAATCATGTGGTTATTCACTTCTATGAATAAGCCTGCAGCAACAGAGAAAGAAGTATTCAATATCCTTAAAGCCTATGGCCAATTATGGGAATATTGAAATGTAAAACAGGTTTGAGCAAAACTTTCCAAGGAATTGACTTTTTTTTATTAATAAGAATACATTTAATTTTTTAAAAACTTAATAAAAATGCTGGTGCATAAGAAAGGATACATTTCTTTGTTAGTAAAAGAAATGTAATGAATATATGTAGTTTGAAAAAATACGAAAGAAGTCAGAAAATCAGCTTCATTTCTTTGGAAATCGATCAAGTTATTGACCATTTTGAGGTTCAGTTTATTAAGTCTAAAATTGAAATGATGATAATAATGATACATTTTAAATACCTTACATGTGGAAAGAATTAAAAGATCATGTATATTAACCTACTTTGTATGTGAAGCTATTAAAAAAATGAGACAGTATGTGGACAGGAATTTCAATGGTCTAGAACAGCCATGTGGAACACATGAAATACTAATCCTTCTTTATCTCTGTGGACCAATAATGAAACTTTTCCATAAATGAATAAAAATCACAGAATGGAACCTATAAATATTTGGAAACGTGACCAGATAATTTGAAATCAATAAGTAAAATGGGACCTTTAAAAAACATATGTTTAACATTGCTTACCACTGAACAAAATAAAGATTATATTGTGGGCTTTTTCTTCACATATTAAATTGGCAAAATCAGTAATGTACAAAATACTTGATATTGATAAAACTGTAGAGAACAAGGACTTACATTGCTTATAAAAAGTGTAAATTAATATAAACCCTTTGTGTGACATTTCAATATGTAAATACATACACAATGCCAGCAATTTCAACATTTAAACAATTACAGAAGAGTGTGGACTATCCTCTGGAATCCAGAATATATTTAAAAGTGAGAAGGAGTTATTTATTTGTTTCTTTGTAGCTGTTAACATGTCTATGTGTCAATTTTGTAAGAAAACAATATCAACAAACAGGGTGTTATAAAGATTTCAAACTATGGTAATGTAAATTTTGTTTTCTTTTGATCTTCTTAATAGAATGCATGCAGGATATTTTATTTCTTTTATTTTTATCTAATTCACTATGTGTTTATTTTCTCTGTGAATCCAGAACCCATAAATTGCACTTTATAGACAATCATCTCTCTTCCTACTTTTATTACGGGTTATTTTGAAGCTCACTGTTGATTTTGATGAATTATGCTTAAAAGGAGAACAATTCTAGCACTAAGTTTAATTGCCCCACTTCCCACTTCCTACTCAATGGCAATAATATCAGTTTCTGACAAGAAGTAATCATAAATTATGATATCAACTGGCTTAATTATCATGACTATTATGTGTTAGAAATTAGAGTTTCTAACTTCTAACTTTTTAATGTGTTGCAAATTAGAGAAATCAATTTTAGAAACATGTTAAGTCTATCTTTAGTGTTTTCTCATATCTAAGTGTGAATAAAGATATGACCATATCCATGGAGCAATTAAAAAGTAATTTATCAGGTATATCTGTTGTCTTAATTAAAAATCATCCATAATTTGAGAAATAATTCAAATCACAATCTTTTACTAGCTTCACAATGGACTTTCTAAAACCTGAGTTAAATAAATGCACAATAATTTGCTGCCTACTAAGTTACTGATTATTTTGCTTGCCCTTTTTCTAGTCGCTCAATAAAAATAATCTATTTCATATTTATATTTTTATTCAATTCATAGAACTTTCATTCTTGCAATGAGCAAGACAAGGCAACCACCCTTACTGAAAAGAGAAGTAGCAGAAGAATAAATTATTTTTTCCTTTTAGTTCATATGAGACTTTAACACAGATTTTGTTTTCAGGTCCACGCTCTCTTTGAATATAACAGAGTTATCTGTATACCATGAAAATAAGCAAGAAATTAGACATTGACTTTCTTGTATTTGCTTAGAAATTTTAAGGTACATTAAAATGGCATTTATTTGTGTTAAGCACATATAGTAGATGCTTATGTATTCAGAAATTATAAAGACCAAGTATCCCCTTAATCTTTATAATTTCTGAATACATAAGGTAGAATTCCAACTGGTGGCAGCTGCATCCTTTGTTGAAGGATTTTTCTGGCTGTTGGAACCCAATTTGTCCACGCAAGTGGCAAGTCAGAATTACTGTGGAATTAATAACACACTACCAAACAAATGAATTAATAAATAAAGAATTAATAAATAAATGCACTGCTCATTTGAGTGGCATTACTGAACAGTGTGTTCGAATCTGGCTTTTCAAGGATCTAGTGGGATTAAAGTTTTGCCACCTCCAACAATAACTTGTAAAATAGTAAAACAATTTTATTGATAATGATACCCTCCTTCCCAATCACAGTCTCATTTTTGTTTCCTTGTTTCCGCGAGTTTCTCTCTAAATTAAACTACTTTCACTTTTTTTTAACTACCAAAACAAACAAATAAGCAAGATGCATGAAATGTTGAAATATTTAGAAAATTAATACGATTCAAGCCGACTAAGGGTTCTAAAAGTAAAATACTAGCAAAGTGCAGAAGGTTAAAGGACATAAGAATGGTTGAGATAAACTTGCCTAACCCAATTCATTAGTTCACTCTTTAAAAAATCTTTAAAATTTGTTAAGTATGAGTTTGCTGTAAAAAAGTATCAGATCGTGGCATCAAGGGAAAAAAAAATATATTGCCTCACATTATTTTTTTTTTTCACATGATTATCACTGACTGGTATTCCCCTTTCATGTTCCCTTTTTTGAAGCCATGTGGGGAAATAGGAAGAAACATTTTAGTAGAGTAGTTGGAGAAAATAGAGAAGACAACGTAGGAGTTATCAAGGGTTACCAAGAAGTGGTACAAGTTAGATAAAGTATTTTGATCTAAAGGTGGCCTAAAGAAAAGCCATTTTGTTAAGGCGAAACTTCATTTGAACTACACTTGAAAATAAATCATTTTCCACATCTGAAAAGTTTGTAATATTGAAGCTAATATTTCCTTGCTAAGATCTTTTTAAATAATTGATAGTGGATTCTTTTTATGACACAGGGTTTTATTTTGCTTCCTGTCACATACACCATTTCTTTTTCATAAATGTAGTGTACTGAGGATTTCAAATATCTAATTAAAATAATTTTAAACTATTCCTCTGCCCTTACCTGTATACATATTTCTGCTTGTTTAAAATTCTGAACTTGCTTCATTTAACTTTTAAGAAAGCAAAGATGCTACCGTCTGAATGTTTGTGTTTCTCAAAATTCACATGTTGAAATTCTTCCCCCTAAGGTGATGGTATTAAGCCCATTTTTGCCTAGTGTTCCCTTATTGGAACGCTAAGCCTGTGAGAGTTATTTATATCCTTCTGCTCAAGGTCATCGCCAAGGTCTGATTCTTCACACACAAAAATTGCAACCTCCAGTATAAATGGGTTAGCAGACAGGGCCTTTTGGGAGATGATTAATTCACGAGAACAGAGCTAGTTCACTAATTCGATATTTCTATTAGTGTTCTTATAAAAGAGGCCCCAGAGAGCTGACTTGCCACTTGTACCACGTAAAGACGCAGTGAGAAGGGGCCCTCCATGAAACCGAAGACAGACCCTCAAAAGACACTGAACTTGCTGGCACCTTGATGCTGAACTTCCCAGCCTCAGAACTGTGAGAGGTGAATTCTGCATTATAAGCTACTCAGTCTATGGTATTTTGTTATAGCAGCCCAAATGGAGTAAATCAAAGGCAAAATATTCAGTGATGACTATTTAGTAAGAGAAAGACAACAAAAATAACATTCAAGAATCTGAAATCCTGTGATGGACTCAGCTTTAGAACTAAGTTCAAGATCTACTAACTGTTTTCCAAAGAGGCATTGAAGATTTTTCTAAGCAATTGTATCTACCCCAAAAGACTAAAAGTGATCTGAAACATACAAATTGTTGCACAGAGAGATTGATCTATACTTGCCTGCAGAGAGCTTCATCTCTAGTTTGTGACCAAAAACATATGACATTTAAGAAAAAATTAGCCTTCTGACAATCTGTTTTCACCAGCCCCCAAAATTATGATTATGATATTTTTAATTGGAGAAAAAGCCACCTCTTTGGTTTCCCGAACTTTTAATCGATAAGAGTTGGATTATGAGTTATATAGGCCTTAATAAAGCAGTACAAGGATTATCAAAAATTGAAATGAGGCAATAAAATATATATTTTTGTAAATCAGTTCAGCACTATTTTTAAAAGAAGAAGAAAGGAAATGTGATTCAATAAGAAGAGGAAAAAACTAAAAGAAAAAGTGTAGCCATCAAATAATGGAAAAACAAATTGTTTTACAGCAGATGCCACAACTCCACAACTGATGAATGTACTTGTATAAAAAACAGAGAAAATACAGAGTCTGAAAATAGCACTACTCACTTCTGTAAGCATATGAGAAACACCTGGGCAAACATTGTGATAATTTTCTCTGGCTCATGAGAAAAACATAATTTATCCATGAAAGATAATGAAGGATATTTTTATAATTCTCTCTCCATGAGAAAACTACTTAACAGTAATTATAAGGATGCCCATTATTATTTTTCAATACTTGATAATTATATTCAGTTTCAAGAAATAAATGGAACTTATATTCCCATCTTTTGGCCGGGCGCGGTGGCTCAAGCCTGTAATCCCAGCACTTTGGGAGGCCGAGATGGGTGGATCACGAGGTCAGGAGATCGAGACCATCCTGGCTAACACGGTGAAACCCCGTCTCTACTAAAAATACAAAAAACTAGCCGGGCGTGGTGGCGGGCGCCTGTGGTCCCAGCTACTCGGAGGCTGAGGCGGGAGAATGGCGTGAACCCGGGAGGCGGAGCTTGCAGTGAGCCAAGATCGCGCCACTGCACTCCAGCCTGGGAGACACAGCGAGACTCCGTCTCAAAAAAAAAAAAAAAAAAATTCCCATCTTTCAGCAATATTAAAAAAGAAACAAAGATTTTAGAGAAAAAAATATATACCTGCAGGAAAATGAAGAAACATCTTTTACTAAAGTAATAGATGGTGGCTTACAATGTGGTATATTATACAGAGTTAGTAAATCAAATCTGTTCTCCTATCTGATCATGCAATAAATTCCAGATTTGTAATTCTTTCACAATCAATTCAATCATACCATTTCTGCTTAAATAAGATACAATCTTCAATAAAGAACCATGAAAATTAAAATATATATTTTGCTTCTCTGTGTTCTGTCTATTCTGGTCACACACAGACCGTTTCCATTAAACATGCCAAACCCTCCTCCCCATCTTTTTTATTTTTTTATTTTTTTATTTTTTGTGATGGAGTCTCACTCTGTCACCCAGGCTGGAGTGCAGTGGCACGATCTCGGCTCACTGCAACCTCCACCTCCCAGGGTCCAGCAATTCTCCTGCTTCAGCCTCCTGAGTAGCGAAGATTACAGGCACTCACCACCACGCCAGGCTAATTTTTGCATTTTTAGTAGAGACGGATTTCACTATGTTCGGCAGGCTGGTCTCGAACCCCTGACCTGAAGTAATCCACCCACCTCACCCTCCAAGAGTGCTGGGATTAAAGACATGAGCCACCATGCCAGCCCAAACTCCCTCTGACACAGGGTCGTTTTATTTTTTTCTCTTTTTTTTCCTGCAATAATTTTTCCTGAGATATTAGTATGGCTCTTTTACTTCTTTCAGTTGTCTGGTCAATTTTCACCTGTTTATAGAATCTGTCACTTAATACTCCATCTAAAATAAACTTCATCTTTTCTGTAATCCATTGTCTTGCTCTATCTTTTTTTCATTGTAGAGCACACTACTATCTGCAATTTGTTAGTTATTTCATATTTGACCTATTCTAGGGGCTGCCAAATAATGCTTTTGCTAGTTTTCCCTCATTTTAAGAACCCCAAGTCTAGAAATACTTTGCATACTCAGGTCACTTGTATTAAAAAGTCATTATTATTATTATTATTATTATTATTTTAAAGACATATTTGGCCAGGAGCGGTGGCTCACTCCTGTAATGCCAGAAGTTTGGGAGACCGAAGCGGGTGGATTACCTGAGGTTAGGAGTTCAGGACCAACCTGGCCAACATGGTGAAAACCCATCTCTACGAAAAAATACAAAAATTAGCCAGGCGTGGGGGCAGACATCTGTAATTCCAGCTACTTGGGAGGCTGAGACAGGAGAATTGCTTGAACCAGGGAGACAGAGGTTGCAGTGAGCCAAGATTGTGCCATTGCACTCCAGCCTGGGAGACAAGAGCAAAACTCCTTCTCAACAAAAAAAAAAAAAAAAAAAAAAAATTAATATAGCAGACATATTTAATGGCCAGTTAGGACTTTTGATCATCAAGAAAAAAATCTTGGTTGCCAAACTAATTAATATACATACCCAGTTCAAATACAGGTGGAAGTTCTCGTTTGTTTCAAAACAGGAAGTGGGTTCCAGCACTTGGCCTTGGCAAATCCTTTACCTTGGCCTGGTTAGCCCTGAAGCTTGTGTCTGCCTGAGCACTGTGCAGCCAGGTAAATTTCCAGCTGAAGAGTGAAGTTCTCGTGGTCTCCATGACAAAAGCAGGCGTTTAAAAGTGGTACCAACAGCAACCCCAGGTCTCCTTTGAAAACACAGCCACGGTTAAAGAACTCACAGTGAGGTTCCAGGGAAGGCAGGTTAGCTGGAGGTCCTTGGTCCTGAATCCTAGATGTGATACTGATCCTAGATGACCTTGGGCTGACTCTTCTTTGGTGTGAACATTACTTTTTCCATCTGTAAAATGAGACAGTTTCCGTATTGGAGGTCCTTTAAGGAGCTAATGTTCTAGGAAGTCTTAGGAACACTGACGGAGAATCAGGCTGCCCCAAGGGCCTTGGAAACCAGCTGACCCCACTTGCCCAAAGAATTTCTGAGAAAGCCTCTTGGCTCCCTCTTCAAGATGAGAACGGTTATTTACCTTCGGCATTTTGCTTAAAAAAATTCTTTTCAAACGTATAGAAAAATAAATCTCTAAGGCAAAAGAAAAAAGTTATTCTGTAAATAAAGTTTTAAACACAACTACATTCAAAACAATACTTGGCTGACTGTGGTGGCTAACACCTGTAATCCCAACACTTTGGGAGGCAAAGGCGGGCAGATCACCTGAGGTCGGGAGTTTCAGACCAGCTTGGCCAATATGGGGAAACCCCGTCACTACTAAAAATATCACCAAAACAAAACAAAAAAACTGCTGGGAATGGTGGTGCAGGCCTGTGATCCCAGTTTCTGGGAGTCCGAGGTGCCAGAGTCGCTTGAACCCAGGAGGCAGAGGTTGCAGTGAGCGGAGATCGCACCACTGCATTCCAGCCTGGGTGAAAGAGCGAGACCCTGTCTAAAAAAACAAACAAACAAAAACCTTGTTTTGGCTGATATCAGGCTATGAAGGCAGAGCTGAGTGTTGCAATAGACAATAAATAGCTGCAAATGCATTTTAGTGATTACTTCTGTGTAGTTCATATTTTTCAGAATTTTTTAAAATAAACTTTCATCATCAGGATTGCTTCAGGAATATAGGAAATGTAAACCATAATTTTACAGTAGGATCATTGTATATGCTTAAGCTTATTTTGCTAGCCAGTTTTAGATAGATGAAGACATTTCATTTTTAATTCAATTTTTCTCTGAATTCTAAATATTGATACATTGACATAGTCTCAGCACCTAGGATTTTTCTATATTTCTTAGAGAAGAAAATCTTTCTAATGTCTGTGGTTAACGTAAGTGTCTTATATTTCAGTATTGATTTCTCCCTACTTTTTCTATAGCTTAAGAGGAGTATTGTAATAAATTCTAGCAATCACACTTTTGGGCCAGAAAGTTTGCATATTTTTATGGCTATTCTTGAGTATGTCATATTGTTTTGTACAATAGTTTTACCAACTTATGAGATAATGTCATTGATAAGATCTATTATTATATTTTAAAGAAGATTTTTAGAAAATAATGAAAAACATGGTCTTCATAGGTCTGAATATTTGAAGTGGTAGGTGTCATTTATTCATCCATTCACTAATTTATAATCATTTAAAGGTAATCCTTTAACAAATATTTAAGATCCCCTACATTTTGCCAATCTGGACAATGTTCAGAAGGCACTGCCTTAAGTTGCTCAGAGAATAATGGAAAACAAAAATATGTAAATATGCACATATATATATATACACAGATTCATATATATATGTGTGTGTATATGTATATAGATATACACAGGTGCACACTCACACACACACTCCATGATACATGCTATGGCAGATTCCTCGCAAATAGAAGAAATACAGAAAGGAATATAGTTAGGATACATAGGAAACACCAGAGCTGAAGCAGGGAAAGTTAAAAAGAGCCAGACTGTAAAGAAATTGGAATAACATGCCCTGAAGTTTTTAATCATTTGTAAACAATAAGAAGTAGAAGATTTTTAAGGAGGATGACAATAGAATTAGATTTGTGTTTTACGGTAAAGTATGGATAGGAGTAGAAGACACTAGTGGGAAGGCCTTGACTTTATACCCAATTCAAATAGTTTGTCTGGGCTTAATAGAAGTTCACTTTGATCTAAAATAACAATGGTTGATGAAAAGTGTAAGGAAAAGTTTCTTGGAAACATGGATGCTGCCTTAACCTTTTACACACAAAATGATAGGGAAAAAAAAAAAAAGAAAAGTAGCAAAAATAAAAGTGAGGGTGAGAGGTTAGGAAAGACCCCACCTGTGCCTAACTTTTTTATCCTTCTACTTTACCTTCCTCCTTCTTGATAATGCTAACAAAATCTTATTTTCTCTGTCTCTGTCCCTTTTTCTTTTTTTCTGCTCTAAGGCAAGAAGTCGAAATGACCTCAGACTTGAGGTTGCTGCATTTATAAATACTGCTACTAAATCCACTTGTACTTGATGAGGACTAGAAACATTTAAAAAATGTTATATTACTTATTTTTCTAGTAGAAGTATGGTCAAATTACTTTTATTCATATGGATACATGTTTGCTTTCTTCTTTATTTACAGGAGATGTAAAGTATCTCTACAATCAACAACAGAACAAGACATATTTAAATTTTGATGCAATTTCACACAAAAAAATAGATAAATTTAAAAGAAAAACATTCAGTAGAATATACTCTGGACAAATAAATTTTTTAAAAATCTGCTAGGTTGGTACAAAAGTAATTGCAGTTTTTTTCATTACTTTCAATGGCAAAAACCTCAATAATGTTTGTACCAACCTAATAAAGTACAGGTTATTTTTGTAAATCTCATGTGGGATTCAAAAAGAAACTTAGAAGTTACTTTACCTTAATATGTTATAATCTCCTAAGTTTTAAACAAGTAGATCTAGAAAAGTCATTCAGACTTCCATTTCCACTTTCTCTTTTCTCAGGCATCCCTGCTGGATGCTGTCCATTGTCCCATTGCCTTACACATTATGGCTACTTGGGTTAGAACTCAGAGGAAAATTGAATTAAAAATGAAATTGTTTTCAAATATCTAAAACTGGCTAGCAAAATAACTTACACTTAAACATATACAATGATCCTAATGTAAAATTATGGTTTATATTTTCTATATTCCTTATATAAATAGCATAATGGATATAAATGTAGACTGTCTCATTATCTGAAAAAAAAAAAAGCCACTAGATATTGCACATGTGTCTTACAGTGAATTTAAAACAAACCTCAAATCTTAACTCACGTAGTTTAGGAAAATATTTAACTTTTAACACATGGTCTCAATACAGTAATTAGATGCTATCTCTTCCCATTATGATGGAGCAATTGGAATAAATATTGATATATTGACATAATCTCAATATTGATGTATTAACGTAATCTCAGCACTGAGGATTTTCCTATATCAAGTTTTGTTGTAATTGCCCATGATAATAGGCAGACATAATTCCTAATGGCTGGATTGAGACCGTGTCTCAAAAGTTAAATATTTTCCTAACCTAGGTGAATTAAGATTTGAGTTTTGTTTTAAATTCACTGTAAGATACATGTACTACAACTAGTGGTTTTTTTTCAGATAATGAGAGAGCCTACATATATATATATATATATATATAATATATATATATGTATATATACACACACACACACATATATATCCATCTCTCAATGGAGATATATATATATATATATCCATTATGCTATGTATATAGGCATAAGATAAAGTAAGAAAGAGTAAACTATGTAAAGTGCTGAACAAAATCCGTGTGTGTGTGTGCGTGTGTGTGTGAGAGAGAGAGAAATAATATGTTAATATTTTATTCATCTATTTCCTTTAGATGGAAGTTTAGATTGTTTGAATTATATTGAATTATAATCACTATTTCCTAGGCCCATTATTGTATGTGTCTCTTTGTATATGTGAACAAGTGTTTCTCTAACGTATATATTTAGGAATTACTGAATCAAAACGCATGGGAATTTTAAATTCTATCAGACATGTTAAGTTACTCATTAAAATACCTGTATCAATTTACATTCCCACCAGTAATGAATGTATAGCATACATTTTCTGTGCTCTACCTTAATACTGGGTTAATGGCATTTTTCATTTACTCTAAAGTCTTCCTCTTTTTGCTTCTTTTTTTCTTATTCTGCATTAAATGTTTTATAATTTACACTTCTATTATTTTAGTTATTAGCCTTAAATTTGTAGCGTATATTTTAAATGAGTCAAAATTTATATATATTTATTCTAGTTCTGAATAAGATAACATATTTTAACTTCTATTTGAAAAACTCCTTCATAAATTCTAAGTAGTTTTTGTCTAGTATTTTAATTAAAATCATGTTTAAATACATGGAGAATTATTGTTATTTTCTTATCACAAAATATTTTCTTGGTTGACCAAAATGGACTACTGATTTCTTCTTTTATTTCACTATATTATTTTGAATATTTTTCTGTCTTTTCAGAGAATTGTTTTTATTTCCATCTACAATTCCTGGTCTTCAACTTTTTCATTTAACAGGTTTCATAGTATTAAAATTTCATAGTATTAAAAGTAAAACATATTTACATTTATGTTATTTTAAGTTGATTGGTTTGTTTTATATAAAGATCTAATTTCAATTTCTTTTTAGAAATTTTAGGCTATGACTCATTAAAGTTTGCAATCTATTGTTGCTAATAAGTAGTCCTCTCTCAATTTATAAGATTTCTTTTTCTACAAGCTGATTCTTCCTCCATAATACTGCGGGAGCACTTAAGTGAATAGTGAATGCTAAAATAGAGAAGAAAATTTGCTAATCAGAATGATTTTCACCCAGAATTTGACGTAATTTTAGTTTTTACAAGAGTTCAATAATGATTACATACTTGCATAGGTTACATTTCCAAATTTCACATAAATCTACCATTTGATAATAAAGAATAATATGCCATAAAAATAAAAAAATGAGAAAAATAGCAAAATTGATTTATTAACTTGTCCTAGCTTGGGTTTGCTCCCAAAACAGAATCTGATTCTAGGAACTGCACTTAGCTAATTCATTTGGAGAACCTATGTCAATGATCAGAAGTAGAAAGACTGGGAAGAATAAAAGAGAAAAACCCCATTTAAGGGTGAAGAATGAGTTGCATATTTCTGTGCTAAAATGGACATCATTGTTGCTGGGATACTCCAAGTGACTTTTTACCATACATCCCAGAATTGTCCATCTGAGACACAAATAAAGCGAATATGTATCAATTGACTTTTGCTGCTCATGGATCAAATTTTGTCCCAGAATTATTTATATCCTTTCCACCTCCAAGTTTATACATGCAAAGAGTTCCCAAGTTTTAATAATCGAAAGGATTAAACAGACACCACTGAGCATACTTGCATAAAGGTAATATTTGAAGGCAAACAATATGTTCCAGTAAGAGAAAGAGTGCAGAAAGTATCAGGTCCTGGATACATTCCATGCACCAGCTCCGAGAGGCCTTATTCTCTCACACACACACGTAGACAGTGCTTTTTCTGCAGCTTGAACTACCAACTTCTGAATGAAGAATCTTGGTTGCCAAAGAGCTCAACGCAGAAGATCTAGTGAGGGTTTGCAGTACACCACAGGCCACTAAATCAAGAAAGCTGACTTAACTGATTAGGCTCATAGTAAACTACCAGTACAGAAACTGATTTGTAGATCATCAGGAGAGTTTCAACTTTAAACTGCACGTCATAAGTCTTGCACTTACCTTAGCTAAGAGTCAAAAATGGGATATCCAGGAATCCCCAGAGACAGAGATGAAGCTTTTTCAGCCCAGCTGTAAATCAGCTCTGTATCCACAGTGCATGTGGCAGAATGGCTGAGCAGGCTCCTGCAGGCATCCGCATGGTAGAGATAGAGGCTGTCCAAGGCATAAAGCAAAAGATTTGAGATACAGCTGAGCAAGGGGTTTTCATGATAACTCTCAAATATTATCTGTCAGTATGCTAGTGATCACAAAAGGTGGGGATAAGAGTGTGTAAAATGAGGCATGAAAAATATTCAACACATAGAAAGAGGATTCAGTGTCTTTTATTGCCAGGGCCCTTAGACTATATTACTTGTATTTTATACATAAAAACTTAACATTTCTTAATAGATAGCTTTTTAGTTATCTTACAGAAACAGATCTGAAGGTGATAATGTGTCACATCTTGCCAACATCACTGTACCATTTCCAAGTTTCTTGGAGAAATTTGTTTATTTATCTTTCACAAGAGTCTTATAACACCTCGCCAAACAAAAATAATATTAACATTAATATTAATAATGAAAGATAAGTTTTGTTTTTAAAATAGATTGATAATTAGAAGAAATAAATATTTACTGAGTATAACATATTTGTATAATTATAGTCTAGTCCCAATACGTACATAAGTTGGCAACTAGTAATAAAGAAATACCTTCAAATGAAAAATCATGATTAATACTTTGTACATTTCTTTGGGATCATCTATTAATATTTAGCATTTCCAGCCATATAGTATAGTTCTGAAACATGAGTAGCTTGAAAGTATTAGGAGTATTTTTTTTGTTTATTTGTTTTGTTTTTTTTGAGATGGAGTTTCGCTCTGTCGCCCAGGCTGGAGTGCAGTGGCGCAATCTCCACTCACTGCAAGCTCTGCCTCCCGAGTTCACGCCATTCTCCTGCCTCAGCCTCCCGAGGAGTATTTTTTAAAGACAAAACTCAGTTTAACATTTTCAAAAACCCATACTTATTTAAAACGTTGAGGATTATCAGAAGATGTTCAGCATCTCTCAGTGACTCTAAGTTGGAAAAAGAAAATCCAAAGGCTCTAAAAGCTTTTACAAAATTTAGAAGAGTAATTTGGAGTGACACGGATGAATTCACAAATAATATAAATATTAGAAACTTTTAGGAAAACATAATACCTTTTTATATAGAAATAGTTGTGGAATTAATACAACTTCATGTTTAAATATGGGATACATATTTCACTTCTTAATTTGCATAATTCACTCCTCTCACATAGAAAAAACAAACGTTTCTATCAATAAAGTACACAATCCTTCATGAAATTGACATGTTCTATGTTTTTGCTTTCCCATTTGGAAAATCATATGCAAATATAATATATATTACAGACTTATGCAAGTTAAAGTGGAAATATAATTGTTCAGTAAACAAATTATCTAAGTGAATTTATAAAGAAAAAGGAACTTTACTTTCATGGCAGTCAAATCTCCATTGTAATCAGCCTACATAGGATAAATTTTGAAAGCTGTATCATAATTATACAAATGTACACAAATGTAAATAAATATAAGAATAATGTTAAATAATTTAAGAATACAAAATGCTAGGTTATAATATAAGAATATGATAAGTAGCCGGGCGCGGTGGCTCAAGCCTGTAATCCCAGCACTTTGGGAGGCCGAGACGGGTGGATCACGAGGTCAGGAGATCGAGACCATCCTGGATAACACGGTGAAACCACGTCTCGACTAAGAAATACTAGCCGGGCGAGGTGGCGGGCGCCTGTAGTCCCAGCTACTCGGGAGGCTGAGGCCGGAGAATGGCGTTAACCCGGGAGGCGGAGCTTGCAGTGAACTGAGATCCGGTCACTGCACTCCAGCCTGGGCTACAGAGCGAGACTCCGTCTCAAAAAAAAAAAAAAAAAAAAAAAAGAATATGATAAGTAAAATTTGAGAGGAAACTACATGAGGAATAATATTTTTTAATGGTTTCAGTGAATATGAAGAATCATAGGAAATAGTAACATATCAGTCAGGATTCAATTAGGAGACCGAACTCACACAGTAATTTGAACAAAATACTTTTTAATTATTATATAGTAGGTGATTGATTTTGAAAGAGTAAAGAGCACACAAGATAACACTCTGGATCTGAGGGAGAATATCCAAAAATATATAAACTTGAAGAAGTATCTCCCTCAAGACCTGGAAAGAGAAGGTGTGGTTAAAACTCACAAGATGGAGGAGAAATTCACTGAGTTGTCAGATCATAACTGGTTCAAAGTCAGCTGGCCAAGATGGGCACACAAGAATCTACAGGCCGGGAATGACAAACTCAAAGCCTCTCATAGTGGAACCTACGGGTTTAGGATGGTAAGTAGGGAAGCTTAGCTGGATCTGGCAAGCTGAAGACATCCTGGTGAGTTCTGGTAGTCCAAGGCTGGTAAGTCAATTGTTGGGGCAACTCTGAGTCTTATTGAGAGTTCATCCAAGGAGATGACACTGAAACTCCTGGAGGTAAAGGCCACTGCTCATAGATACATAGAACAAGAAAGAAGAAAATAATTAAACACTGGAACCAGGGGGAAATAAAAGCCTTTCTTTCTTCTCTGTCCCTAGAATGTTCTCAACTGCCAACATTTAGCAACAGTTACAATAGAAAAATGCTTACAGAGTCTCCATTTCACAAAGTAGTCAATGAAGAGTGCATGGGATTGGAGCTTAGAATCAATAAATTGATAACTGGCACACACTCATCTTTCTTTACTTTAATTTGATTTGAAAAATTATGTTTAATAAATAAATTCAATTGATTTTTTTTGGAAATAAACTTTTAATACATCACTGAAAATAATTTAAATAATTATTATGTCCACACTTACATATGAGGAATACAAATCTGTGTTGACTCTTAGTCTCACGGCACAAAGTTGATAGAGGAACATTTTAGTGTACTTTACATTTACAATCATTACAACAAAAAATATGAGCAGGTAATTTAGAAAATATTAATTTACTTATAAAAAATATGCAATACAGAGCATTCAAATTATAAACACACTGAGGTATAGTGGGAGAAGGCTAAAGAAAGGAAATCCTGGGCCCATATTATCAGGACTTCTCTGGGCCACTATCTGTTTACTGGGTTCCAAAAAAGCTAGAACCAGTTGGAGCTAAAGAGAACTTTTCTATTATTTAGATACAAATAATTAACTAATAGATATCCACTAACACCTGCATATTCAAATTCCATCATCAATATTACAAACATACTGAACAACTGTTATCTGCCAGACACTATGTATTATAAAGTAGGAGAAAACATTAAAAATTTAAAATCTTTATTAGAGAGGAATAAGTAAATACAGATAAATCCCATGTCTATTAACTAAAAAACTAGTAGCATAAAGTTGTAAAATATAATCAAATTAATGCATAATTTTATGAAATGATAATGAAAATATCTTATATAACTCAATAAGGAGATGCTAAAATATACATTAAAAAATGGGAAATAATATCAAGACTTGCTCCTCCAGATAACAAGAACTATTATAAAAATACAGTAAGCAAGACACTGTAACTTGGCATATGAATAAAGTAATAGATACAATGAACATAACAAAGAACCCAGGAAAGACTCATATTTATTTTACTTGTGAATTTTCATATGACTTATTTTAGATTTCAGATAATTGGGAAAAAATAAAATACTAAAATAAAGTGCCAGATCATTTGGTTATTTATATAGAAAACAAACAAGCAGTTGAAAATTCCAAAATATATATCTCAAACGGTCTGAGAACTAAAAAGTCAAAAATGTTTACATTTATAGACAAAATAATAGATGATCTTTATGCACTTGTGTTAGAAAAAACTTTGTTAAATACAGTAAATCAATCATGAAGCATTTATGAAAAAGTCGAAAAATTTGACCATTGTAGAAGAAATATTTTCATTCATCAAAAGCCATTATCTAAAATGTAAAATCAGGCCTCCCGCAATACTCACACCTATAATCCCAGCACTTTGGAAGGCTAAAGTGGGTGGATCACCTGAGGTCAGGAGTTCCAGACTAGCCTGGCCAAAATGGTGAAACCTCGTCTCTACTAAAAATACAAAAATTAGCTGGGCGTGCTGTTGGTGCGCACCTGTAATCCAAGCTACTTGGGAGGCTGAGGCACAGGAATCACTTGAACCCGGGAGGCGGAGGTTGCAGTGAGCCGAGATGGTCCCACTGTGTTACAGCCTGGGGGACACAGTGAGACTGTGTTTTGGAAAAAAAAAAAAGTGAAATCACAAGCCACAAACACCAAAAAAGTATCACCACACATATTTGTAAAGAGAGATTACTATCAAGATTATGTAAACAACTTATGTAAATTAATAAGAAAATATAAACAACTTAATAGAAATATTGATAAACATTTAGAAAGCAGGCCTTTACATAAAAGAAAATATAAATGGTCAGCACGTAGAGAAAAATACATTCACACATAACAGAAATTAGAAAAATGCAAGTAAAGCTGAAATTGGACAGGATTTGAAAGGTAACATATTGTCATAGACTGAAGATCTGAAAATAGTGTTGGTAAAATGGTTAAGTCAAATTAATTCTAACATATAATCTTGGTAGGATCACCTTCTAAATAATGTGGAATTATCCAGTAAATTTGAGTATTTTCATAATCTACAATTTATTAATTCTAATATATGTTAATCTCTAAAATATTATGAAGACAAGATTAGATATGGATGGGTACCTATGTGAGGGAAAACAAGGAGTCTTTGAGTCAACTTTAACCATCCCTGGAATTCCATCTCTCTCAGAAATGGACCTGCATGATATCCCTTCTGAACTCCATCATTGTCTGGGAACAGCCCAGGGGAAGTGTCGACTCCATGTAAACCCAGCGTGCGACTTCACAGAGCAGCTGCTTCGTCAAATATGTTTTCTGTCATTAGAGGTTTACAGGATATTTTAATGACCACCAGGGTGTACAACTTATGCCACTCTTTCTCCATATTGGTTTGTGGTACAGCTTCTCCACGGTTTCTATGTGCCATTTTGCCTGAATAAGGTTAGTGGGGTGAACTAAGGCCCCCAACACTTCAGCTGATCTCTGCCCTGAAATGAGTACACATCTCCCCCAACCACTATCTAGTCTAAATTATCTTTAAGCTTTCATTTAGGCAGGTCTACACATGCTGTGTCCCAAATCTTCATTGTTCAAACCTTGATCCTTCTAACCTTCTCAGATCAGTTTGCTGTATATGTTCATTTACACTTAAAAAATGCATCAAAGGAACATTAGGAGGCACATAAGTGGATTACTTAGATTGCACATATATTTCTTCCTTTCACCGTTTTGTAAAAGCAGCTCTGTCTCCTCCTGCTGATTATACTCTGCGTTATGGGGATTCTTCTTTTCATCTGCCAGTAAAAAGTCCAAAATATTTTGGCAGCAGCTGCAACTGGTAAATCACTGACATCCTCACTTTGTTAGTGGGGAAAAGTGCAGGTGTCTTGGGGAGTAGTATTTCCAAATATACAGAGCCAATATTTGTGGGAATGGGAAGCACAAGTGCTCAGCTGAATCACTGGAAGTGATGGTAATTTGAGTCCTATTTTACCTCCAGGGTGAAAGTCCCATATGGCCTTTTGTTTGAGAATATAGCATCATATTGAGATTTTTGTATAGTGCAGTACATAATCTGACTAGTAGATCCCATTGTTACGTGCTCATCTCACAAGGTCTTTTTGAAGTGGCGTCCCAAGTTGAAGAATACGCTATGGAGGATTTCTTACCTATGTATCAGATATTACACAAGCCTCCCAGAGTGAGAGCTGAGACCTTATTCATCTGCTTTAATAGTGCTTAAAGCATCAGACGCAGTGCTTTAGTCAAGTCTACTACTCGGTTAAGCATGTGATCCTCTTGGTTAAGTCTGTGGACTTCTTCCCCCAGACCCACCAGTTTCTCCAGAAGGCAGACTGGTGAATAAATAGAAACATGGTAAGACTCACCACACTTGGTATTTTTTAAAACATATTTAAATTTAATTTTGCCTAATATTTTCTTATGATTATTTTGGGGAAGAATAAAAAGAAGATGACCTTGTGTCATCAGATCAGGGAGTATACGCTATCAATATGACATGATTTATGATACTAATTTTGATTAATTAATGATTATCGCATTGGGTAAGGTAGAGAAACTGCCAAGTTTCTCTACAGTAAACTTACTATTTTTCTATGTCCATACCCGTTTCATTGTAAATGAGTCGTAAGTCAAACCTATACTCAGTGGGAAGAAAATTGAACTCCATATCTTGGAAGGAGCAGTACCAAAGAATCTGCAGACATTTGTTACAAACATCGGAGTAATTAATAAGTATTTTGAAGAAGTTTTCTTTTTTCATGAGATGGAGTCTCTCTCTGTCGCCCAGGCTGCACTTCAGTGGCGCAATCTCAGATCACTGCAATCTCTGCCTTCCGGGTTCATGCTATTCTCCTGCCTCAGCCTCCCAAGTAGCTGGGTTTACAGGCACGTGCCACCACACCCAGCTAATTGTTGTATTTTTAATAGAGATGGGATTTCACTATGTTGGTCAGGCTGGTCTCAAACTCCTGACTTCAGGTGGCCCGCCCAACTAGGCCTCACAAAGTGCTGTGTTTACAGGTGTAAGCCACAGCGCCAAGCCGCAGATAATTTGAATCTACAAAAGTATTTTGTTTCTCCTTAAATTTTTGCATGTTAATTTTATCATTAAACTGTGGATGTACATGAAGCATTTATTACTGTGGTGTCACTGTGGTCAACCTTTGTCTTCTGCAAGACTTATGCTGAAATTTAATTGCCAATATAATGGAATAAAGGGGGGAACTTTAAGGGGTAATTAGACCATGAAAACTCCACCCACATGGGTGGGTTTAAAAATGTTAGAAAAAGGATTTCAGAATTATGTGCTCTCTCACTTTCTCTCCTTCCTCTCTGTCTCTGTCTCTCCGCCCTTCTGCTCTCTGTCATGGGAATCTCCAGGCTTTCTCCCACCCAGAGAACGTTATGTGCAAGACACCATCCTGGAGGAAGAGAATAGCCCCAGCAGACATTAAACCTCCTGGAGTCTTGGCCATAGAATTCCCAGCCTCCAGAACTGTAAGCCAATACATTTATGTTATTTTAAAATCACCTAGTCTCAGTTACTTCATTATAGCAGCACAAACCAAACTAAGGCAGGTATTAATAGGGATTTTCTATTTCCCACATTATTTTTACCTTCACTATTTGAAATTCTTTAAGTAATGTTTACTTATCTCTAATATATTTATTTATTTATTTATTATATAATATTTTATTTTTTTTTTATTACTGCATGGTGGCAAACCACTACAAATTTAGCAGCTGAAAACAGCATACTTAATACCTCAGAGCTCTGAAGGTCAGGAGTCTGGCAAGTTGCAGCTAGGTTTTCCAGTCAGAGGACCACAAGAGTGAAATCAGAGTGTTAGCCAGGCTGAATTTTCTTTTAGAGACATTAAAAAAAAAAGTTCACCTCCAAATTAATTCATCTTTTTAACAGAATCTAGCTCCATGTGGTTGTAGAGTGAGGGTCCCTTTCTATTTGCTGGCTACCAAATGGAAGTTATTCTCGTCTGCCAGTGACCAGTCTCAGATTCCATTGATGTTGCCCCCAGTAAGCAATTCACTGCACCAATATGTTCTTTCATTTGAGTCAGATGGAAGAAGTCTCTCAGACTTCTTGTCAGTGGCAAGTGGTTGAGAACTCTGCTTTTAAAGGGCTTATGTGATAAGGTCAGCCTCAAACACATTGATCAGCCAAATGTATGCTTTTGTATTTGTTTTTTAAGATTGTATATATCGAGATGTACTCTTTGTCCTATAAAGTTTCATGAGTAAAAAAGTATGGCATTATATGTTCACTATTAAAGTATTATTCAGAATAGTTCTGCTGCCCTAACAAATTGCCTTTACATTACCACTTAAATTCTCAGTTCCCACTGACAGCTGCAACCAATGATTTGTTTACTTTTACTGTCTCTGGAGTGTGCTGTTTTCCAAAGTGTGATATTAGTTGAGTCATATCTGGTCTTTTAAGGCTGGCTTCTTTCATTTAACATATGCCTTGAAGATTTATCTACATCTTTACATGTCTTAAGAACTCATTCTTTTCTATTACTGAATAGTAATCCATTGTATGACTATGTAACCAGTTACCTAATAAAGGACATTTTTGTTGTTTCCAATTTTGATAATGATGCATAAAACTCCAGTACACATTTGTGTGCTGTGTTTTGTTTTTGTGTCAAGATAGTTTTTTGGATCAGTTGTGTAAATACTTTTGAGTATGATTGTTTTGTCATATTAAGACTATGTTTAATTCGGTGAGAAATTGCCAAATATTCTTCCAAAGACTATCAAATAATTTAACCACGGTAATTACCCACACGCAATAAATAAAAGTTCCTCTTCCACATTGTTCAGATTTTTTTATTTTAGCCATTCAAGTAAAAGTGCAGTGGTATTTCATTGCTGTTTCACTTTGCATTTTCCTAATGACAAGGGATGTTCTGGACTAAGTATTTTTGTCCTCCCAAAATGCATGTATGGAAACCCTAACCTCCAGTGTGATGGCATTTGGAAATGTAGCCTTTAGGAGGTAATTAGTATTAGACAAGGTCATGAGGGTGAGACCCTAATGATGGGATTATGTCCTTCTAAGAAGAAACACCAGAAAGCTTGCTAGCTCTCTCTTCCACTATGTCAGAACATAGTGAGAAGGCAGCTGTCTGCAAGCCAGGAAGAGAGTCCTCAGCAGAAAACTGGCAATCACCTTGATCTCGTATTTCACAGCCTCCAGAAGGGTGAGAAATAAATTTCTGTTTTTCAGGCCACCCAGTCCATAGTATTTTGTTATAGCAGCCTTTGTTGACAAAGACAGATGTTGACTATCTTTTTAGATGCTTATATTTCCCTTGTTGATCTTTTTCAGTGAGTTATCTGCTTATATTATTGGCTAAAATTTTAATTTTAATTGAGTTAATTTCTTACTTTTGAGTCTGAAGGGTTTTGTGTGTATAATTTGGATATAATTCCTTCTCAGGTACATGTTTTGCACTTAATTTCTGTCATTTTGTGGCTTGACTTTATTCCACTAGTGTCTTTCACAAAACAGATTTAGTTTTAATGAAGTCCAACTTATCAATTATTTCTTTCATTGGCTGTACTTTTGATGTTGAATCTAAACACTCATCACCAAACCCAAGGTCATACAGATTTTCTCCTTTGTTTTATTCTGGATTTGTTATAGTGTTAAAATTTAGAAGTAATATGTGAGCATTTTGAGTAAACTTGTATAAAATATGAGGCTGTTTAGAGGTTCACATTTTTTACATATGGGCTTTCAAATATTTCAGGACATTTTATTAAAAAGAATATTTCTTTTGAATTGAATTGCCATCTCACCATGGTCAAAAATTAGTTTACTATATTTGTGTGCATCTCTTCCTGTGCTTTCTATTCTGTTCCCTTCATCTGTAAGTTTATTCTTTGCCAATACAGTACTTTAATTACTTTAGATTTATAGTAATTCTACTATTTAGGTAGTACGAATCCTCCAATTCTCTAACTCTGTTCTTCTCTCTCTCTCTCTCTTTTTTTTTCGTAGATATATTCCAGCTACTCAAGTTTTTTTTTGTTCCATTTTATATTAACATTAAATCTGTTTATGAATATCTGCAACTAGTGGCTGAGATTTTTGACTGACATGACCTTGAGTTTATAGTTTCAATTGGAAAAAATTTATATCTTAAAATTTATTCTTCCAATGCAATAAAATGCATATAATTTAAATAGATCTTTTGTTTCTTTAATCAGAATTTTACAGTTTTCCATATGTAGATTCTATACATATTTTGTTAAATTTAAACCTAAAGATTTCATTGTGGTGGTGGTGTTGCTATGTAAATGTAATTCTTCTTAGACGTAAAACCACATTAATGCAGGTATATAAGAAAACTATTTTTCTATATTCACCTTATATCATTCTCTCTTGTGAAACTTATTCTCAGTTTAGAGAAATTTCAGGTAATTATTTGAGGATTTCTACATAAACAATTGTATTATTCAGAAATAAGATAAATAATGAGTTTTGTTTCTTGCTTTTTAATATGTACACATTTTTGTTCTTTTTTTCTTGTCTAATTTTAGCAGCTGAAACTTTCAATAGGAAGTTGAATAGTTGTGATAAGATAGGACATCCTAGCCTTGTTCATTTTTGTTTGTTTTCATTTTTTTCCATTATATACATATATGTAATATGTATATTATATATATAATATGTACATACCATGTTTAATACCACACATACACATGCACATATATCTCTGTGTGTATGTGTGTTGTGAAACACTATTTTCATATACAAATATATAACAAAATTATTGTTACAGTCAAAGGAATTAACACATCCATCTCCTCACATAGGTACCTGTATATATGTGTATGTATGTGTGTATGTTAATAGCATTTGAAAACTATTTTCTTAGCATTGTTTTTGATCTTAAGAGAAAATCATTGTGTCTCACTATTAAGTGTAATATTAACTGTAGGCTTTTTGTAGATATGCTTTATCAAATTGAGGAAATTTCCTGTAATAGTTTGCTGAGAATTTGTAACATTTACGGCTGTTTGATATTGATAACAGTTTTATTTGTATCATTTTATATTACCATTTTTCTTTTTGAGCTTGTTGATACAGTAGATTATAAGGATTAATTTTCAAATGTAGAATGAGATTTCCTTAGAAGTAATAAATACCATGTGGCTATGGTATATAATTCTCTTTAAATATTGTTAAATATGCTTTGTGTCTGTATTCATGAGAGATATTCAGCTGGCAGTTTTGGTTTCTTGAGATGACAGTATTTGATTTTGGTATTAGGGGAATCCTGACCTCATAGAATGAATTAGGAAGTGATCATTCTGGTTCTACTTTTAGGTAGAGATTATTGAAAATTACTGTTACTTCTACTTTAATTCACTAGTGAAACCATCTTAACTTAGTGCTTTCTATTTAAGGTTGATTCAATTTGTTTATCTATCTAGAGACAAGGTCTTGCTCTATCATCAAGGCTGTAGTGCAGCGGCATAAACATAGTTCACTGCAGCCTTAAAATTCTGGGCTTAAGCAATTCTCCTGCCTTAGCTTTCCAGTAGCTAGAGCTATAGGCACATACCAGTATGCTGGGCTAATTTCTAAATTTTTTTATAGAGATAGGGTCTCACTATGTTGCTTATGCTGGAAATCATATATATATGTAATATATGTATATATTACGTATCATGTACATATTATACATACATATATATGAGTGTGTGTGTGAGAGAGATTAAATGGTATTTTTCTTCTCCCTTCTTTTTTTTTTTTTCTTTGAGGTGGACTTTCACTCTTGTTGCCCAGGCTGGAGTGCAATGGCGTGATCTCTGCACACCACAGCCTCCCCCTCCCTGAATCAAGCAACTCTCCTGTCTCAGCCTCCCAAGTAGCTGGGATTACAGGCATGCATCACCACACCTGGCTAATTTTTTTTTTCATTTGATAGGTTTACTTATTTATTTTGAAGATTCTTATTTCTTTTTACTATCTTTTTTTTTTTTTTTTTTTTTTTTTTTTACACTTTAAGTTCTAGGGTGCAACGTGCAGGTTTGTTACATATGTATATTAGTGCCATGTTGGTGTGCTACACCCATCAACTCATCATTTACATCAGATACGACACCCAATGCCATCCCTCCCCCCTTCCCCCTCCCCATAATAGGCCCCAGTGTGTGATGTTCCCCTTCCAGAGTCCAAGTGATCTCATTGTTCAATTCCCACCTATGAGTGAGAACATGCAGTGTTTGATTTTCCGTTCTTGCGATAGTTTGCTGAGAATGATGGTTTCCAGCTGCATCCATGTCCCTACAAAGGACACAAACTCATCCTTTTTTTATGGTTGCATAGTATTCGTGTATACGTGCCACATTTTCTTAATCCAGTCTGTCACTGATGGACATTCGGGTTGATTCCAAGTCTTTGCTTAATTTTTGTATTTTTAGTAGAGACAGGTTTCTCCATGTTGGTCAATCTGGTCCTGAACTCCTGATCTCAGGTGATCTGCCCAACTCAATCTCTCAAGGTGCTGGGATTACAGGCATGAGTCACCGCACCTGGTCTTTTCTCCGTTCTTTTAACTTATCTATGTGTTGATATTTTAAATGGATTTGTTGATACCGGGTGATACAGTTTGGATCTCTGTACCTATCCAAATCTCCTGTTGAAATGTAATCCTCAATGCTGGAGGTAGGGCCTGTTGGGAGGTGATTGAATCAGGGGGATGATTTCTCATGGTTTAACACCATTCCCCTAGTGCTGCTCTTGTGATAGAATTCTCACGAGATGTGGTTGTTTAAAAGTGTGTATCTCTCCTTATCTTGCTCCCGCCATGTGAGGTGCTTGCTTCGCCTTTGCCTTCCACCATAATTGAAAGCGTCCTGAGCACCCCCTGCCCCCGCACAGGAAGTCAAGCAGAAGCTAACCTGCAGAACTGTGAGCTAATTAAACCACTTTTCTTTATAAATTACACAGTCTCCAGCATTTCTTAATAGCAATGCAAGAATGGACTAATACAACCGTATATATTTGGGTATGGTTTACGGGAATTTACTTTACTTTTATGCCCATCTATTTACTTAAAAAAAAAAAAAACATACCATTCTGCTACCTGTTTACTATTTGTTCCCTTTATTCTTCGTTGTTCTTTTCCTATTTTTTGGTTTTCTCTGTGATTGATCAATTTTAACTATTCTATTTATCTCCTTTATTGGGTTATTATTCAAGCTTATTTTTTAAAAAGGTTTTTTGTGTATCTTAGGATTTATAACATGTATTATAAAATGGTCTGAGGACTCCTTCAAATAATACGAAATTGCTGCACATGTAGGGGAAGAACCTTACATTCCCAAATCATTCTTTTCTTCCCTTGTTGTCTGACATTTCCCTGTACATACACTATAAAAACATATCACAGTATAGGTCAGGCGCAGTGGCTCACGCCTGTAATCCCAGCACTTTGGGAGGCCGAGGAGGCAGATCACCAGGTCAGGAAATCAAGACCATCCTGGCTAACACGGTGAAACCCCGTCTCTACTAAAAATACAAAAAACTAGCCGGGCGAGGTGGCGGACGCCTGTAGTCCCAGCTACTCGGGAGGCTGAGGCGGGAGAATGGTGTGAACCCGGGAGGCGGAGCTTGCAGTGAGCCCAGATCGCGCCACTGCACTCCAGCCTGGGCGACAGAGTGAAACTCCATCTCAAAAAAAAACAAAACAAACAAACAAACAAAAAAAAAACAAAACAAACAAAAACATCACAGTATAATGTATGGTATGTCTGGTAATACATAGTTTATATCGCCCTATTTATGTTGAGGTCTTACATCCCGGAGATTCTGCAAAGAGAGTCTGTCTCCTGAAGTCGTCCTAGCTATATTCCAATGTTATTTGTATTGAAATCTTACAAGTTTATTAGCTTTGTGTTAGTGATTGGGTCTTTCTTTGATGGTCTAATTGGGTCTCAGTTTTCCTAGGTACTGTAAACCTGTTTATTAAGTGTACGGCTTTCACCAATGTCACTGTTCCTCCACCACGTGTATCACTGTTCCAAGCACATACTCCTTCTCTTTTCCTAGCTGAGGTGGATTTCTCTTCTGCTCTGAGACTATAACTTTTTGGGTTTTGCTTTGTGTTGCCATTTTCTCTGTAGATTAAAACTTTCCTCCAAAAAACAGATGAGGAGATGAATACAGGCAGAGTTTCTTATGGGCATATTATTTTGGAATATTTGTAATAAAAAATAATTTGTAGCAGATAAATGCTTTCTAACCATTAAAGGAAAAGTATATGTTACACTGCTAAGTATAAACACTATTTTATGAATCTGTAAATCTAGGAACTAATAAACAAGATAGTGTTTACTGCTAGTGGTCAATTAGTATATTGCTTTCCTCAGCCAGTTAAATGACTAAATCAAATGTAATTTAGATTTTTTATTCTTATAAAACACTAATAATCTCTAGAATTGAAAAGCAGTCAAGACATGAGTAATTTTTTTATATGTATACAATTTCACCTTTCATAATATTTTAGTTAAAAATAAACAATAATGTAGATTATGAAAAATCTGTGTTCTGGTGAAAGCCAAGACCGCAGTAATGCCTTTTAGTACACTTCAAATGTACATAAAATATACATCTTGAGATATAACTTTATTTTTTATTATTTCAAGTCATTCACATTTACTTTTTTTCCTTTTTATAGACATAAAAAGGCAATTTGGAAAATATTAAAAATTGATGCTATTATAATTATTTTATTATTTATTCTGTTTACAAAGTGGACTCCCATTATACATAATAAATTACTTCATATATACCAAAAGAAAGACAAATAGGTCACAGCAAAACGACACAGTATGTCAACAAAGGACACATTTTCAAAAAAAAGTTGAAGTAACTACATAAATATTTGACAGCTTAAGAAGCAATTGTATAAAGAACTTCTTTGGAGATTATTTTTTACTCTTTGGACAACAAATTTTATCAAAATATTCAAAAATTAGAATAGATTTTTGCTTCTTCCTTTATGAGGGAAGAAGTATTGATCTTTTTTAAAGCAACTTTAAAGTTAATAAAATAACAATTTAAAAGGTCGACTTCTATATGTATCCAAATGCTTCCAGCAAATATCTTTACATGTTTTGGTGATCTTTCATTATTTTGGGTGATTATTGTTAAGCCTTACTCACAAACTAACAGTGCAAAAAGGCTACAGAAACAACAACAAAAACCATGATATGTTAACTATCACCGCAGTATTCTAAATAACAGAATAAAAAGGGAATTTTTGTTTTATCTAATAAGATTGGATGCCTATTTGAAAATGGAGAAGTGGATGAACAAATACTTGTTCCTCTACTTTGCTGTAAAAGTCCAGCAATTTTACATTTTAATAAAGACTTTTTTTTTTTTCTTTTCCAGAAAGCACACTACATTTGCCTTGGGTGTTGGAAGACAGATGTTTATAATAAAGAATTGACAATGTTTTGCAAAAAAACACATTAAATACTTTGATTCCTAGAGCAACTCATTTCCTTATGTGACAAGCAGAGATGAGAATGTATTTGACTTTTTTGTTAATACCAAGTCACCATGTTGCTCATTTTTACAACTTTCTTTATTGTGTGCTTTTGTAGAAACTTGACAGAGTTTTTTAGTGGTTGTTACATAATATCATCATGAGCAACTACTGTTGTTAGGCAAACTCAAATAAGGCTAGCGCTGAAATGGCAAAGTTGGATTTTTAGATTTAGCCAAGATCTATAAAAAAATAATTTAACTGGAATAATGAAGCTGTACTTACTAAAATATGAGATAATATATAAAATATGATATATATACTTAACTTCAAAGCATTTTACTAAACATTTGTTTATACTTCTTTGCAATCTTTTATTTAATGAGAAACCAGGTCTATCTTCCAAACACAATTTTTTAAATTATAAAACTTATTTAAAAAGGAAAGAATATGATTCCATTTACTTTTTGCATTTATCAAATCTTCTTTACTGACCCCACAATTTTTCATAGTTTGATTACATAAATAATATGACTAGTCTTCTCTGCATTTGAGGCAGTAGAAGAGAAAGAGATTGAATTTTAAATAGAGCATAAAATATATTTTCAGGGGCAATAATTCTCTTTGTGGGAGGATCAAAATCCATCTGTTTGATGATCCTCCCACTCTGTGTTCCAACTGAGCTATGAAGTCTGAAGCAATTAGCCTGAAATGTAGGAAATAGATGGCTAGGGCACTTAGCAATATGACACAGGAAGCTAATGTAGAATGGACCCCTCCTAGGCATATCAAAAATACACAGAAATTCTGGGTAATATGTTTTTAAAATAATCTTTCACAGTGGAAAAAAGGGGAAAAAATCAATTGCTTAAATTAGTTTCAGTGTATTAAATTAAATTATTTTGGGGTATTTTTGAATTAAATTAATATTGTGTAGAAGTTTTGTTTACTTTTTATTACATGGACTATTTTCTAATGGTGTTTATCCAATTAGAAGTTAACTTGTTGATTTTTATCTAGGATAGATGAAAATAGCAGATGTACAGTAGATATAACAACCATAAAAGTTACTGTCTTTGTGTAGATCATTAATCAGTTCTGTATATTACTCAGAGATTGTACTCTAATAGTTCCTTATACAATTTGTTATTCATAGTTTATTTTTCAAATTGTCATTTGAAACTGTCTTAGCATTTTACTAGGTCTTTTATTAATAAGGCCAGTAAAATCATTAAAACATATTTATTTTTTATTTGAATGAGTGCCATTTTTGTCAATTTTTTGTAAATTATACTCAGCAGCATTTATCAGAGTGAATCTTCTATTGTAAAGGTAAATTTTGATGTTGAAAACGTGTTAGTTTTTTTTTTTTTTTTTCGTGCTTGTGTACTAGATTACACTATAAGTGAGAATTTCTTATGATTTCAAAGTTACTATTCTGGAATCTAGGGCTTACATGATAATATTCACTAAAATATTTCTAAAAATCTACTGAGAAATGTTGAGAACTAATTTCCTCGTCAAAAGCTAGACGCATGAAAAAACTGTGCTTTCTGTGAAATCAGACCTAGAAAAATATCTTCCTAAACTGGATAAACAAAGCAGAAATGTAATTTGTCATCCATCCAAAACTTAGGAAAATAAAAGTCACAAAAGAGAAATTTAAAACACAAACTTAATTATAAGAGAGCATAGAGCATTCTAGATTTATGCTACTTGGTGATATAAGAAGCCCAAATATAGAATTTAAAATTAAATTTCTTTGGTCCTGAAACCTGTTTTGCAAAAGCAAATTCCACAACACTCTGTAGGCATAGATACATAACAGCCTAACACACACAATAGACAAACTTCGTGTACAATAGAAAAGTTAAAATAACACATTAAACAAATTATTTTAAAAGAAAGTTAATGTAAAAACTAATTAGAAAATCAATAAACAGAGACCTGAGAACATTCTGAATGATATGGAATATATATATATTTAAAGGAAAAACATAGACATCTGTATGAAATGAATTAACCATGTAAAAATAAATCAAGAGATTTAACACTGTAAGTAGAGGCATTACTTTATGTTCAAAGTTTGGTTAGTGTGAAATAGATATTTAAGAACCAAGTTCAGGAAACTAGTTTAGAAATTATTCAAGTGTGAATAAGAAAGCCTAGATTAATATTTTGGGCACACATTGACAATATGTGAAACTCTGAGAGCTTTAACTAACCCTCTGTAACTCACATTTCCTTTTAAAAAAGGGAAATAATAATACACCATAAAATTGTTATGAGAATTTACTGTAACAAAAACCAAAACACAAAGTCCCATCCAATAGCATCAAAACTAATCTTAGCTTTAAATATTATTACTAATACTATCGTCATCATTCAACTCTTCATGGAAGTTAATTCTGATACTTACGGAGATTTTACCATTTACCTAGAGAAGGTAAATTATTTTGCACAGAGTTTGTCTTTGGCACGTAAGATGACATTTCTTGAAAGAATATGTTATCTGAAACTAATTTACACTTAGTACAAAACAGCTGCATCAAGGTATCATAAATTACTGCCAAATGTAATAAAAACAGCTATGCAGACACAAAATATTTATATTATCTGCCTATATTAGTCCTAAATCAATTATTTAAAAAGGGTGATTAGGGTGATTACAAATAAAATCTCTTCATATTTCTTTGTAACACAGGCATGAATACACCTGAGTGAAAGCGTTTGTGTAAGAATAAAATGTGAGTATAAATATAAAATTAGAACATTCATTACTAATTATTATTATTATTATTATTTCAGACAGAGTCTCATATTGTTGCCTGGGCTGGAGTGCAGTGGTGCGATCTCGGCTCACTGCAACCTCCACCTCCCGGGTTCAAGAATTCTCCTGCCTCAGTCTCCCAAGTAGCTGGGATTACTGGTGCCCATCACCATGCTAAGCTAATTTTTTGTATTTTTAGTAGAGACAGAGTTTCACTATGTTGGCCAGGCTGGTCTCAAATGCCTGACCTCATGATCCACCCGCTTCAGCCTCCCAAAGTGCTGGGATCACAGGTGTGAGCCACTGCACCTGGCCAAAATTGTTTTTTAATGTCAGTGTTTCTGTGGTTATCAATGAATGATCTACAGAAGCACATATAAAAATATTTCCCATCAGAATTGTCACAAATAAATTTTTCTAGGTATTATCAGGTGTTTTAAAAGGAATGCAAACAATTCTCTTCACTTGCTAATCAAAAAAGTTATATAAGATTCAGCCTTTATTATCCCTAGATTAATGATAAATCTGACACATCTCGTTTCTATGAATGTGAGGTCATTAATTTTAATGACTTTATTATTATTTTAAACTTTTGGGGGGATTTTTTTGTTTCCTCTCAACTGTGTTCTCTTTCATTATTCTTTTCTAAATATTTTCACATTATGAAACTCAAATTTCTTTTTTGATTGAATTTATTACTGAGTTTTAGCACTTAGATACCTTTGTGTTAGAACTGCCACAATCAGGACACAGAACAATTCCTTCATCCTTAATAACTCTATTATGCTATCCCTTCAACCCTATCCTCTTGCAACCACTGTTCTGATCTCTGTCGTTATAATTTTGGTTTTTTGAGAGTGTTGAAAAATACAAAAATAAGGTATGTAACTTTTGTAACTGACATCTTTTACTTGGTGAAATTCCTTTGAGATACATCCAAAATACTACGTGTACTGAAAATTTATTTCTTTTTTAGTGCAGTATAGCATTTGTCTGCATACAAGAGTTTATTTATTCATTTACCTATTGGAGGCAGTTTAGGATATTTACTATGTGGGAAAATTGTGAAGAGAACCAGAGTACAGTTAGAGGTGAGCGATTTCTGTTGCCACTAACTTTATACCACTTGTTGATCTAGTTGCATGGTTCATAGTAGTATCCAACAGAAAAGGAAGTTATGCATTTACCCTTGCTGTTCAAATAATCTGAAAAATGTTCATAGACTGATGTAAGCCTGAACAACCTATCATTTAGAAAACATCACACAGACACTGAGAAAAAGTATGCAATAAGAAGCCAGTCTTTTATTGTTGAAAAGGAAGTGTACTTTTAGCCAAAGTGCAGATTTAACACAAGATGTTCTGTGCCAGACTAATTGTGTCATTATAGGTTAAAAGGCCCACAGAAATATAACCTGGAAGAATTCCACTCTAAAAGTCAAGGATCCACATGTGAGTTTAGTACTAGGGAAAGTGGTATTTTCCTTCAGAATTTCAGGAATCTCTAGAAACTAAGAACACCTGCACCAGTACGCTTGAAGCAAATGGGCAAAGTGATGGGCATGCCAGTGACTAAACAGAACAGATTAATAAACCCTTGAGTTTTGGAAAATATTAAGTAAAAGGACATCTGGAAAGAATAATTCTGAGAAGAGTTTTAAGTAGGTAAGTGTGTATGTTGGGGGTTGACTAAACATAAGCGCTATCTAAACATTAAGAAGGAGTTTATTTTACAATCTCATGTTGCTGAGAGGATTCAAAGGCAAACAGGTATGTGTTACGCAACTACAGTGAATTCATTTTTGACAAAGGTGCAAAGAATACACACTGGTAAAAAGACAGTCTCTTCGGCTGGGTGTGGTGGCTCATGCCTGTAATCCAGCACTTTGGGACACTGAGGAGGGTGGATCACGAGGTCAGGAGTTCATGACCAGACTGACCAACATGGCGAAACCCCGTCTCTACTCAAAATACAAAAATTAGCCAGGCGTGGTGGTGGACACCTATAATCCCAGTCACTCAGGAAGCTGAGGCAAGAGAATCACTTGGACCCAGGAGGCAGAGGTTGCAGTGAGCCGAGATCGTTCCACTGCACTACAGCCTGGGTGACAGAGCAAGACTACATCTTAAAAAAAAAAAAAAAAAAAAAAAGAGACAAGACAGTCTCTTCAATGAATGGTGTTGAGAATACTGTGTATCTATAGGCATAAGACTGAAAGTACGTATAAAAAAATCAAATCAGCATGGATTAAAGACTTAAATTTAAGACCTCAAACTGTGAAACTACTATAAAACAAACAAACAGAAAAACACACAATGGAGAAACTCTCCAGGAAAACTTTTAGTCTTGGCAAAAATTTCCTGAGTAATTCCACAGAAGCACAGGCAATCAAAGCAAAAATTGACAAATGGGATTGCATCAAGGTAAATAACTTCTGCACAGCAAAAGAAACAATCAAGGGAAGAGACAACCCACAGAATGGGAAAAAAAATATTTGCAAACTACTCATTTGATGAGGGATTATTACCCAGAATATATGAGGAGCTCAAGAAACTGTATAGGAAATAAAGCTAACAATCCAATTAAAAATGGGAAAATATTTGAATAGCCATTTCTCAAAACAAGATGTACAAATGACAGGCATATGAAAAGGTGCTCAACATCATTCATTATCAGAGTAGTGCATATCAAACTACAATGTGATACCATGGCACCCAGTTAAAATGGTATACAAAAGACAGGCAATGACAAATGTTGGTGAGAATGTGGAGAAAAAGGAAACCTTGTACACTGCTGATGGGAATGTAAATTAGTACAACTATGGAGAACAATTTGGAAGTTAGTTAAAAAACTAAAAATAAAGCAATGATATGATCCAGCAATGTCACTGCTGGGTAAATGCTCAAAAGAAAGGAAATCAATATTTTGAAGAGATATTAGCACTCCCAAGTTTGTTGCAGCACTGTTCACAATAGCAAAAATTTGGAAGCAACCTAAGTGTTCACTAACAGATGAATAAATAAATAAAGTGTGGTAGATATACACAATACAGTACTATTCAACCACAAAAAATGAGATTCTGTCATTTGCAACAACATGGGTGGAACTGGAAGTCATTATGTTAAGCGAAATAAGCCAGACACAGACAAAACTACATGGCATGTTCTCACTTATTTGTGGAATCTAAAAGTCAAAATAATTTAACTCATAGAAACAGAGAGTAAAATGATGGTTACCAGATGCTGGTAAGGTTAACTGGAGCAAGGTGGGGTTTGGAAGGTTAACAGGTACAAAAAAGTAGTTAGAAAGAATGAATGAGACTTAGTATTTGATAGCACAACAGGGTGACTATAATCAAAATGTATTAATTGTACTTTTTAAATTAATAAATAACTGAAAGACTGAAAGAGTAATAAATAACTGAAAGAGTACAGTTGGATTGTTTGTAGCACAAAGGATAAATACTTGAGGGAAAGTATGTACCATTTCCCATGATGTGATTATTATGCATTGCGTGCCTGTATCAAAACGTATCATGTACTTCATAAATATATACACCTACAATATACCAATAATAATTAAAATTAAATGGTAAAACAAATGCGTATGTGTTAATATTTATCTACCTTTATGATAGAGACAGGAGGCAGCCAAATGCCTAGGCAGATAGGGGCAGGTACCTGGTGAAACCCCACCTCAAAACCAAAAACACTAAAGCCTGAAAGCCAAGCTATAAGTTAAATCCTCAGACTGGACTGAGAACTTGTCTTCCTGTTTAGCATGCTTTCTTCTGATTGACCCCCACCCTTCACCTATTTTAAATATACTTGCCCTTTTCTTACTGGTTTTCTGTACTGTCACGCCAGTCTTTGAGTAGTGTCTTTGCTTTAACCTTTTTTGCATACTCACAAACCAATCTCCATGTACTCACCATTCTGTGCTTATAAAAATCCCACACTCAGACAGTAGAGGAGGAGATAGCCTGACTTTGGAGAAGAGGCGACCTGACTTTAGGGAAGATTACCTTCCCTTCCTGTCCCCTCTCTAGCTCCCCTCTGTACTGAGAGTCATTTCATCATTCAATAAAAGTCTCCACCTTCACCATCATTTGATCATCCATATGACCTCATTCTTCTTGGACACAGGGCAAGAGCTCAGTACCCACCAAGTGTGGATACCCAGAAAGGCTGTCACACCAGTCCTTTGCACTCATCAGGAGAGGGCAGCAGCCCACGTGATGAGGCAAGGAGCCAACTCAGCTGCCAATACACTGCTATCTGTGTTTTGAACTAAAGGAGCACTGTAACACCTGCTCTGGGTCTTCAGGGTTGTGGGCACCCTCACCTGGACACTGCTATGTTCTCAAGACCACCACAGGCCCCACATGGAGTTTGCTCCTGTGTCAGTGCCTGGAGCAGCCAGCCAGATTCTGCACTTGCTCACTCATGTGCTCCCTCCCACAAAGAGTTGAGCACAGTGGGCTGAATAGATGGGGCACTCCTTTCATAATTCTGACAAAGAGCCCCAGAAAAATCCTGCATCACTTAGGTCCTAGCACTATGACTTATTACCATACATTACACTTTGATTCATCATCAGATAAATATTAAAAAAAAATAAAATAAACCCTCTTGCAATGACAACCAAATAGGTCTAACTCAGATATAATCCAAAAGTATACATTAGGCTGGACATGGTGACTCATGCTTGTAATCTTAGGATTTTAGGAGGCTGAGGCGGGAAGATCTTTTGGGCCCTGGATTTCGAGTTTACAGTGAGGTATGATTGTGTCAATGCACACTAGCCTGGGTCACAGAGTGAGACTCTGTCTCCAAAAATATATAGAGATAGATATTCAGATATATATATTACTGAGCAGGAGAGTTCTCCCTGCTGATTTTCCATTTATTACATATTGTTATTGTCATCTCTTAATGCTTTCAGTTTTCTATTTTTATTTAAGGATAAACTTGAACCATATTAGGAATAAAAGAAAAAATATTCTTTTAAAATTTTTGTATTTGAAGTTTATAATTTTTTAAGGCAACTCAAATATCTTTGACAAAAAATAAACATAGTGACCACTTTAAGCAGTTATAGCTATGTTTTTTCAATTAATATCACAAATATATACCTAAATTTGTCAACAGATTCTGTGAAATAGTTTATTCATTCCATATACATTCTTTTTTTCTGGGAGGAATTGTGATGTTGTGAAAGGAAAGTAAAATATGACAATTTTTAAAAAGAATTATATTCACAAAATATAAACATTTCATCTATATCTGTATTTCTCCATGACCAAAGTATATTTTCTGACTTCTTAGTGAAGATAAACATTTTATTTCTCTCATATAATCAATAAATTATTAGTAACAAAATGAGGTTACCATCTTAAACTATCTGTTAGTACAAAAAATAAAAATATACATTAGGAATATTTGGTGATTTTGAGATTAAGGTTTGGGGTTGTTGTGTCAGAATATTGTAGGCCACTTACATTATTTTGTCTGGTCAACCTTCCTCACTAATACTGGCATTATAACTTCGCCATTTTGGTAAATTTTTCTTCTATCACTGACAGCATACATATCAAATAGGTGTTACCAGATTCTTTAAAACCCCATCTCTTTTAGTGAAATATAGACACAAACTGAAAATATTCTTGGATTATTTAAATCGATATCTTTAAAAACTTCCTTTAAGGAACAGGTATATGTGAAGTTCAGACCATTTAGTTTGCAGTTGTCACACATATTTATAAAAACTTCATCTGTAATGGAAACAAATAAAACAACCATTGGTATAGTTTGGCTCTGGGTTCCCACCCAAGTCTTATGTCAAGTTGTAATCTTCACTGTTGGGGGAGGGCCATGGTAGGAGGTAAATGGATCAAGGAGGTGGATTTCTCCATTGCTGTTCTTGTGATAGTGACTGAGTTCTCATGAGATCTGGTTGCTGAAAAGTGTGTAGCACTTCCCCCTTCTTCCTCTTTCTCCTGTTCTTCCATGTGAAGATGTGCCTGCTTTCCTTTTGGCTTCTTCCATGATTACAAGTTTCCTGAGGCCGATCCAGCCATCCCAGCCATGCCTCTTGTGTAGCCTGCAGAAATATGAGTTAATTACATATCTTTTCTCCATAATTTATCCACTCTTAGGAATATCTTTATAGCAATATGAAAATGGACTAATACAACCGTGTTGAAAAAAAGCAGAGACTTAAAAAAGAAGAGAGAGCTCTGATGGTTTTCAGTTTCATATTATCCATTGTCACTGAAGAGTAGCTCTCTCCCTGTTCTTCACTAAGATTTATCCTTTTATCTTTTTTATGAGAGAGATTCCAGCATCCTTTCCAAACCGATACCACATAGATATTGGATAACATTTAAATTCAATAGCTTGAATTCAAAATAATTAAGACTGTTATGAAATTATAAGACCATGTCTTAAGAATCTGTTTTATCAGTGGTGTATGTGTGGCATTATGTACCTTTAATATTCATTCTGTGAAAAATAAGATATTTCCCAGAATTATGCTCATTTAAATACACCAACTCACTTGGAGATGACTGAATTAAGATAACAAAATCCTTCTTGCATTTGTAAATGCTAATATTCCTTTCTTTCTTTTTTTTTTTTTTTTTCCGAGATGCAGTCTCACTCTGTCCTCCAGGCTAGAGTGCAGTGGCTTCATCTCGGCTCACTGAAAGCTCCACCTCCCGGGTTCACGCCATTCTCCTGCCTCAGCCTCCCAAGTAGTTGAGACTACAGGCGCCCGCCACCACGCCCGGCTAATTTTTTGTATTTTTAGTAGAGACGGGTTTCACCGTGTTAGCCAGGATGGTCTCAATCTCATGACCTGGTGATCTGCCCACCTCGGCCTCCCAAAGTGCTGGGATTACAGGCGTGAGCCACTGCGCCCGGCGTAAATGCTAACATTTCTAACATGAGAGGCTGGATTAATAGTTTTTTGGCCTTTGTATTATAGAAATAGATTCTGTAATTTACGTTTCATTTGAAGAACAGTAATTTGAAGTTTAATATTTTTTACTTTAAATGATACATTCTCCAATGCATTTGTTATTAATATTTGAATGCTGTTTGAAGTTTGTGGCAAGCAATCGTTTTCCTTAAGAATAACACTAGATTTTACTGTATAATATGAAAACATTATTTTATAGCAGTCACTGAAGTTAGAATTAGTCTATAATATACTTGCATCATCAGTTGGTGCATTAAGATTCTTTAGCAAATATTCCATCTTTCATTGTAGGTAAATAAAAACATATATTCCTCTTCAGCAGTTTTACAAATGCTGAAGTGCTTCAGAGCTAATGGTAGATTTGCACTAGCTTGCATGACCCACTAAGTAGCATTTTCAAGCTAATGATCTGAAGAGTAAACATATGTCAGTATAAGATCATTGGTTTCTTACTTGGTTTAAAAGATTCTTTTTTAGACAAACTATTTAAACTTTATAATACAACATGAATAAAATATTTTGTCTGATATTTTTATTTAAAAAATCTTGAGAAACACCTTAGGTCCCATAAACTTAATTCTGATTATTATTGGTCTTACTATTAAATGTTTCAAGTTGCCTACATCACTTTTTAATTTTTTTAGAAGTATATGGAGAAATATTTGGTTTCTCTGTATTGAACCCTCTCCGGGAATTTTATACTTTTAAGTTAGAATTGTATATCGTAATCTAACTCATAGATACACATAGTTTTACTCAAAATCAGATGGTTATATCAGAAGATATAAAAAAGTGAATATAATTATTTTTATTTTCCTTTACCTTTTTTTCATTATAATGTTTGTGCAAAAAATAAGCATAACGAGAACAGTAATAAGATTAAATACAATTTCTAATTTTTGTACTTGGGCTATCTTGGTATGACAATTACTAGTAACTGCACAGATATATGTAAACAAACTAGCTACGGTTTCAGGGCAAAGCATCATTACTCACATGTTAAGCACAATATCAGCATTCTTCTCAACTTTGATGTTTTAATTTAAATATACAGTGTGAAGAGGTTATCACCTGAGGCCAAGGAATCCAAATATGAATTTTCTGTGACCCAGCAGGCCTAAAATTACCATAATATTTTTAATGTATTAATACATATTTAGTGAAATCCTTCTGAAAAGAGAAATCTCTGTAGGCAACTATCATATAAGCCAATTCTGTTGTAGATATCTCAAAGACAAAATTATTTAAAATATCTCAGGACTCTTAAATGTTAGTATCTGTTCTCACCAAATCCCAATAAGCTATTGAATTATAGTAGCCATAAAAAGCCAGACTGTGCTTAAGGATCATTGTCCTAGTCCAGCTATCAAAGACATGTGAGCCCTATTTGGGCAAATAACTAGAGCTGGTGAGTATGGTCTAATAAAGTAAATCATAAAATCAGGGATTACATACAAAGTTGTTATTATTTAAGAACTAGGCAATAAAATAATAAGATTGCAAGTCTGATGTGATATTTTTAAAGTATATTGAATTGAATGTCCAGGACACAGATTATAAAATTGAAAGAAGCCAAATAAAATAAAAAATCATGTTAAAACTCTCACAATGACTAAGGGTCATGGTCTCATCTGGCATATTTGAAGTATTTTATCATTGACCTCAACTGTTGTCATCTCTGTGCTGCTTTATAATTAATAAATAAATATATTTTAAAGTAAGAATAAATTTGCACATACCTTTTTCTAGAAAATCAATTATATGTTGACTTATAGCTTACTTGATTCTTGGAAAAGTAAAAACTAAGATTTAGAGTAAAATGAAGACAATGAATAACTACAAGGCACCTATTATTTATGAAAGTAGTATGAAGCAGAACATGTGAAGGAATGACCTGTAATTTCAGCAATCCCAAAAAAATGGGTAAAGCATATTCCTTCATTTAATAAATACGTATTAATAATCTCCTTTGTGATAGTACAAGAATCCAGATACTCCAAGAGCTAAAGCACTTCTGGAAGAACTTCATCCAGGATATGTATTTATGCTGTTCTATGGCTAAAATTCTACAGAAATAACATTATGTGTAAATGTCAGGAGTTAATTATGTCATACTAGAATAGTATCTTAACACAGAAGGACAGAAAAATTATGCCTCTGTCTATTCTAAAGTAGTTGGAATAAAACAAACCTTCCCACTGAAAACAAATATAAAGTCTAGATAAAAATATTTAAAACAAACCAAGACCAAAAAAAAAAAAAAAAACTTCCACAAATGCTTAAAAGCATGGGTGAACAAACAAAGCAGCCAGGACTTGAGAAGCCAAGATGTCAGATGGAAGTGAAACACATTGAAATATCCCTGTGTTTCCTCAGGATACTTTCTGAATTCTAGTGCACAGTAGAATAATGAACAAAATTATACAACCTAGAATTTACAGTTGTCTCGCCAGACAAGGAGGACAAAACTATGTGAATAAAGTTCAACAAAAGAAAGAGAAAAGAAAGAATTAGGCAAGAAGGAAAGAAGAAAAGAAAGAAAGAAGAGAAGGAGGAAGGGAAGAAAGAAAGACAGAAAGAAAGTGAAGGACAGAGGGAGGCAATGAGGAAGGGAGGGAGGAAGAGATGGAGGGAAGGGAGAAAAGAGAGAAAGAACACCTATATTTCTGGATTTGAGCAAGAGGGGGTCCTCTCTTAGACACATTTAACAGAATGTTAATGCAAATTCTTGAAGTGTGACAATAAAAGGTGGATTTACCTTTATAGGAAAAAAAATGATCTATCTTTACATTATGTCACAGAAAAAAAAAAAAATTCTGCAGAAAAAGACCATCCAAATTCCCTATAACTTTTTGTCATCAATATATGCAATCAAAACTCTATCAGACACACAAGTCAACATATACAATTATTTGAAAATCAGAAAGAAAAATATTCTAGATAATAGACCCATAAGTGAACTAGATATTGGAGTTTTAATACAGAAGGTATAAGGCAACTGTAAATAAAATACCGATAAATTTTTTAAAAAGTAGAAATATTTTTGCCAGAATAAAGTGCCATAAAAAACAAATGGGAAGCATAAAATATATATTCAATAATTTAAAAAATTAAATGTACAATTCAATAACTGATAATAGCAGCATAATTCACAAACTAAAAAGAGAATTAGTGATCTGTAAAATATGCTATTAAAAATTCAAATTGAAGCATATATTAGTCCATTTTCATGCTCCTAAGAAACACATACCTGAAACTGGGCAATTTACAAAAGAAAGAGGTTTAATGGACTTACCGTTCCACAGGGCTGGGGAGGGCTTATAATCATGCCAGAAGACAAATTAGAGCAAGTCACATCTGTAGATGGTGGCAGGCAAAGAGAGAGCTTGTGCAGGGAAATTCCCCCTTATAAAACCATCAGGTCTCATGAGACTTATTCACTATCATGAGAACAGCAAGGGAAAGACCTGCCTTTATGATTCAATTGCCTCTCACAGAGTCCCTCCCACAACATGTGGGAATTCAAGATGAGATTAGGGCGGGGACATGGCCAAACCATATCAAAACACAAAGAAAACTAGACAAGAACAATAGAGAATGAAACATGAGAGACCTTTATGCCCTATGGAGTGTTCAAATATACATACTTTCAGAGTCTCAGAATGGGAGGAATGAAAAAATATTCAGTAAAAATGTTACAATAAATACTGGAAGAGGTTTTTTCATATATGCTGAAAACAGATTCATGGAGTTTAATGAAACAACAGTAACAAAAAAATTAAACAAGGAATGAAAATATTGTTAGAAAAAAAATAAAGGTGAAGTGATAGCAAAGTGTGTGTTTTGAAGAGAAAGAACTGTTTCATCGACTCACTGTGGTAGTGGTGATATGTGTTAAAATCCATAGTATCCACCAAAGAAAGGTATGTAAAATATAAATCAGGTATGTAACAAAAAGACTGAAAACAAAGCACTTTCCATAAAAATGGTGGATCCTAGTATAAAAGGAAATGACATTTTAATAAATATTAACCCACAATTCTTAAATATTTTATTTTGCCTTTTTTGATTCTTCTTTAGAAATCTTTTTCTTTCCGCATTTCCAGTTTTGGAAAAATCTGTTGACCTATAATGAAGTTTACAGATTTTTCCTCATATCTGTCCAGTCCACGGATTATCTCTTCAAAGGTATCCTTTATTTTTATTACAGTGTATTTTTATTTCTAGCTTTTCTACGTGTATAATTGCATTACCCTTCTGTTCTTACATGTGGTCTATTATTTTCATCATGGTCTTTATTATATTAAATATGTTAAGCTTTGTTAACATTATTTTTAACTGAAAACATACTTGTATGCATTTATGGTGTTCAATGTGAATTTATGAAATATGTATACTATGGGAAATTATTATATCAAGTTAATTAACATAGCCATCATCTCATTTGCCTATCACTTTTACGGTGAAAGATTTGAAATTATTCAGTTATTTTGAAATATGCAATACATTCTTTTTTACAGTAGTCACTCTGCTGTGAAATATATCTCAAAGCCTATTTTTCATGTCCCCTTTGATCGAGAACTTCCCATTGCCTCCCTGCTCACTCCTACAGCCTCTGTTAAACATCATTGTGCTCTCTACTTATATAAATTCAACTTTTTAGATTTTGTATATAAGTGAGATTATACAGCATTTATTTTTCTTTTTTTTAAATTTTACTTTAAGTTCTAAGTTACATGTGCACAACATGCAGGTTTGTTACATATGTATACATGTGCCATGTTGGTGTGCTCCACCCATTAACTCATCATTTACATTAAGTATATCTCCTAATGCTATCCCTCCTTGCTCCCCCCATCCCACGACAGGCCCCAGTGTGTGATGTTCCCCTTCCTGTGTACAAGGGTTCTCATTTATCAATTCCCACCTATGAGTGAGTACATGCGGTGTTTGTTTTTTTGTCCTTGTGATAGTTTGCTGAGAATGATGGTTTCCAGCTTCATCCATGTCCCTACAAAGGACATGAACTCAGCCTTTTTTATGACCACATAGTATTCCATGGTGTATAGTGCCACAATTTCTTAATCCAGTCTATCATTGATGGACATTTGGGTTGGTTCCAAGTCTTTGCTATTGTGAATAGTGCCACAATAAACATATGTGTGCATGTGTCTTTATAGCAGCATGATTTATAATCCTTTGGGTATATACCCAATAATGGGATGGCCGAGTCAAATGGGATTTCTAGTTCTAGATCCTTGGGGAATCGCCACACTGTTTTCCACAATGATTGAACTATTGTACAGTCCCACCAACAGTGTAAAAGTGTTCTATTTCTCCACATCCTCTCCAGCACCTGTTGTTTCCTGAGTTTTTAATGACTGCCGTTCTAACTGGTGTGAGATGGTATCTCATTGTGGTTTTGATTTGCATTTCTCTGATGGCGAGTGATGATGAACATTTTTTCATGTGTCTGTTGGCTTCATGAATGTCTTCTTTTGAGAAGTGTCTGTTCATATCCTTTGCCCACTTTTTGATGGGGTTGTTTGATTTTTCTTGTAAATTTGTTTTAGTTCTTTGTAGGTTCTGGATATTAGCCCTTTGTCAGATGAGTAGATTGCAAAAATGTTCCCCCATTCTGTAGGTTGCCTGTTCACTCTGATGGTAGTTTCTTTTGCTGTGCAGAAGCTCTCAGTTTAATTAGATCCCATTTGTCAATTTTGGATTTTGTTGCTGTTGCTTTTGGTGTTTTAGACATGAAGTCTTTGCCCATGCCTATGTCCCGAATGGTATTACCTAGGTTTTCTTCTTGAGTTTTTATGACTTTAGGTATAATATTTAAGTCTCTAATCCATCTTGAATTAATTTTCGTATAAGGAGTAAGGAAAGGATCCAGTTTCAGCTTTCAACTTATGGCTGGTCAATTTTCCCAGCACCATTTATTAAATAGGGAATCCTTTGCCCATTTCTTGTTTTTGTCAGGTTTGTCAAAGATCAGATGGCTGTAGATGAGTGGTATTATTTCTGAGGGCTCTTTTCTGTTCCATTGGTCTATATCTCTGTTTTGGTACTAGTACCATGCTGTTTTGGTTATTGTAGCCTTGTAGTATAGTTTGAAGTCAGGTAGCGTGATGCCTCCAGCTTTGCTCTTTTGGCTTAGGATTGTCTTGACAATGTGGGGTCTTTTTTTGTTCCATATGAACTTTAAAGTAGTTTTTGGTTTTTTTTGTTTGTTTGTTTGTTTTGTTTTGTTTTCCAATTCTGTGAAGAAAGTCGTTGGTAGCTTGATGGGGATGGCATTGAATCTACAAATTACCTTGGGCAGTATGGCCATTTTCATGATATTGATTCTTCCTATCCATGAGCATGGAATGTTCTTCCATTTGTTTGTGTCCTCTTTTATTTCATTGAGCAGTGGTTTGTATAGTTCTCCTTGAAGAGGTCCTTCACATCCCTTGAAAGTTGGATTCCTAAGTATTTTTATTCTCTTTGAAGCAATTGTGAATGGGAATTCACTCATGATTTGGTTTTCTGTTTGTCTGTTATTGGTGTAAAAGAATGCTTGTAATTTTTGCATATTGATTTGTGTCCTGAGATTTTGCTGAAGTTGCTTATCAACTTAAGGAGATTTGGGGCTGAGATGATGGGGTTTTCCAAATATACAATCATGTCATCTGCAAACAGGGACAATTTGACTTCCTCTTTTCCTAATTGAATACCCTTTATTTGTTTCACCTACCTGATTGCCCTGGTCAGAACTTCCAACACTATGTTGAATAGGAGTTGTGAGAGAGGGCATCCCTGTCTTGTGCCAGTTTTCAAAGGGAATGCTTCCAGTTTTTGCCCATTCAGTATGATACTGGCTGTGGATTTGTCATAGATAGCTCTTATTATTTTGAGATACATCCCATCAATATCTAATTTATTGAGAGTTTTTAGCATGAAGGGCTGTTGAATTTTGTTGAAGGCCTTTTCTGCATCTATTGAGATAATCATGTGGTTTTTGTCTTTTGTTGTGTTTATATGCTGGATAACATTTAATGATTTGCATATGTTGAACCAGCCTTGCATCCTAGGGCTGAACCCTACTTGATCATGGTGGATAAGCTATTTGATGTGCTGCTGTACTTGGTTTGCCAGTATTTTTTTTTTTTTTTTTTTTTTTTGAGGATTGTGCATAGATGTTCATCAGGGATATTAGTCTAAAATTCTCTTTTTTTGTTGTGTCTCTACCAAAAGAAAAAAAAAATTCTCTTTTGTATCTGGATGATGCTGGCCTCATAAAATGAGTTAGGGAGGATTTCCTTTTTTTCTATTGATTGGAATAGTTTCAGAAGGAACGGTACCAGCTCCTCCTTGTACCTCTGGTAGAATTCAGCTGTGAATTCGTCTGGTCTTGGACTTTTTTTGGTTGGTAGACTATTAATTATTGCTTCAATTTCAGAACCTGTTATTGATCTATTCAGAGATTCAACTTCTTCCTGGTTTAGTCTTGGGAGGGTGTATGTGTCCAGGAATTTATCCATTTCTTCTAGATTTTCTAGTTTATTTGCGTAGAGGTGTTTATAGTATTCTCTGATGGTAGTTTGTATTTCTGTGGGATTGGTGGTGATATCTCCTTTATCATTTTTTTATTGTGTCTATTTGATTCTTCTCTCTTTTCTTTATTAGTCTTGCTACTGGTCTATCAATTTTGTTGTTCTTTTCAAAAAAAAAAAAAACAGCTCCTGCATTCATTGATTTTTTGAAGGGATTTTTGTGTCTCTGTCTCCTTCAGTTCTGCTCTGATCTTGGTTATTTCTTACCTTCTGCTAACTTTTGAATGTATTTGCTCTTGTTTCTCTAGTTCTTTTAATTGTGATGTTAGAGTGTCAATTTTAAATCTTTCCTGCTTTCTCTTGTGGGCATTTAGTGCTACAAATTTCCCTCTACACACTTTAAACCAACAAAGATCAAAAGAGACATAGAAGGCCATTACATAATGGTAAAGGGATCAATTCAACAAGAAGAGCTAACTATCCTAAATATATATCCACCCAATACAGGAGCACCCAGATTCATAAAGCAAGTCCTTCGAGACCTACAAAGAGACTTACACTCCCACACAATAATAACGGGAGACTGTAACACCCCACTGTCAACATTAGACAGATCAAAGAGACAGAAAGTTAACAAGGATATCCAGGAATTGAACTCAGCTCTTCACCAAGCTGACCTATTAGATATCTACAGAACTCTCCACCCCAAATCAACAGAATATACATTCTTCTCAGCACCACATCACAATTATTCCAAAACTGACCACAGAGTTGGAAGTAAAACACTCCTCAGTAAATGTAAAAGAACAGAAATTATAACGAACTGTCTCTCAGACCACAGTGCAATCAAACTAGAACTCAGGATTAAGAAACACACTCAAAACCACTCGACTATATGGAAACTGAACAACCTGCTCCCGAATGACTACTGGGTATATAATGAAATGAAGGCAGAAAGAAAGATATTCTTTGAAACCAATTAGAACAAAGACACAACATACTAGAATCTCTGGTACACATTTAAAGCAGTGTGTACAGCATTTATTTTTCTGTGTCAGTCTTATTTCACTTGGCATAATGTCCTGCAGACTCATCCATATTGTCATGAATGAAAGGATTTTCTTTTCTTCTTTAAGGCTGAGTAGCAATTCACTGTGTGCCTGTGTGTATGTTTGTGTGTGTGTGTGTGTGTGTGTGTGTGTGAGAGAGAGAGTGAGAGTGAGAGAGAGAGAGAGAGAGAGCTTATCCTTTCATCTATTGATGGACATTTAAGTTAATTCCATATCTTGACTATTGTAAAGAATGCTGCAATGAACAAGGGAGTGCAGATATCCCTTTAACATATTAATTTCAATTCCTTTGGATGTATACCCAGAAATGGGATGGCTGGATCATGTATTAGTTCTAATTTTAGGTTTTTCAGGAATCTCCATAACATTTTTCATAATGGCTGTGCTAATTTATATTCTCACCAACAATACGCAAGAATTCCCTTCTCTGCATCATTGCCAACACTCATCTTTCATCTTTTCAATAAAATTCATTCTAATGGGTGGGAAGTGATATTTCATTTTGGTTTTAATTTGCATTTCCCTAATAAGTAGTGATGCTAAGCATTTTTTCCTGTACCTATTGGCCGCCTGTATGTCTGTATGTCTTCTTTTAAGAAATGTCTGGGCCAGGCATGGTGGCTCACACCTGCAATCCCGCAATCCCAGCACGTTGAGAGGTCGAGGCGAGCAGATCACAAGATCGGGAGTTTGAGATCAGCCTGACCAACATGGTGAAACCCTGTCTCTACTAAAAATGCAAAAATTAACTGGGCATGGTGCCAGGCGCCTGTAATCCCAGCTACTCAGGAGGCTGAGTCAGAAGAATCTCTTGATCCCAGGAGGAGATGTCGCAGTGAGCCAAGATCACAGCATTGTACTCCAGCCTGGGCAGAACGAGACTCTCAAAAGAAAGAAAACAAAATTCTGTCCTTTACCCATTTTTAATTGAGTTGTTTCCTTGCTTGAGTTGAAAATAAAAATAAATGGAAAGATATTTAGTGTTCATTAATTTCCAGAATTAATACTGTGAAAGTGTTCATACTACCCAAAGTGATTTACATATTTATTTTAATCTCTATAAAACTCACAGTATCATTTTTCACAAAAATAGAAAACACAAACTTTTAATTCACATTGAACCTCAAAAGATGCCAAGTAGCCAAAATAATACTGAGCAAAAAGAACAAAATTGGCAGCATCACACTACTTGACTTCAAAATATAAAGTAATTGCAATCAAAACAACATGGTGTTAGAATAAAAACAGATACGTTGACCTACGGAACAGGATAGAAAGCCCATAAACCTGCTCATTTACAGTCAATTGATTTTTGATAGAAATTTCAACAACACACAATGAGAAACAGACAATCTCTTATATAAATGGCATTTAAAAATTGGGTATTTACATGCAGCAGGAAAAAAAATTGGATCCTTATATTGGATCCAAAAAATTGTATCCTTACATTTATATTTAGGGTCTGAGGGCATGGCAACTTTTATATTTAGGTTTTATATTTATATGTAGGATCTGAGGTCATGGCAGCTTTTATATTTAGGTTTTATATCTAGGTTTTATATTTATATCTAGGGGCTGAGGGTGACCCCTTCGAGGATAGTAAATCTTCCTCCTCGATTTATTATCCTTGAGGATAATAAATCTTCTCCTTTAAGGAGAACTCTAAAGGAGTTCTAGACCAGCCTGGCCAAGGTGAAATCCCGTCTCTATTATTAAAAATATAAAAAAATGTGCTGGGCATAGTGACATGCACCTCTAATTCCAGCTACTCAGAAGCCTGAGACAGAAGAATCACTTGAACCTGGGAGGTGGCGGTTGCAGTGAGTCAAGATCGCACCATTGGATTCCAGCCTGGGCGACAAGAGCAAAACTCCATCTAAAACAAACAAACAAACAAAAAGTCTGAGTTATAACCCATTATTATACTGGAGACTTGGTTTATTGGTTAGGTGTGGGAGGAGAGAAGTGTTCTATATTCATCTGATTACTTCTTAGACCTTCAGTGGGCCTATGTCTCCAGAGTGTGGCCCTCACAAGTGTTTCTTTCCTTTTTCCAGAAGTAGAGCTTTTATTGCCCCCTGTGCTCTAGCTGCAGCATTCCTAATCTACGATTTTCCATTTCAGAATATTTTCCTAGAACAGTGTAATTAAATAGAAAATCAGTAATAAAAATATTTTAAAACTCTAAAAACATCACCAAATACATAGTACATATTTAAAGAAAAGCATTATAGTGTGATGAAACATATCACATCCTGAAAATTGGAGCTGAAAAAGTACTAAAATGGAAATACATAGTATTTGATTCACATATTAAATATAATGCCAAAAATTAATGATTTTGCATCAATCTCAAAAAACAAACCAAAATAAAATAGAAACTAGAAGCCAATAAAAAGATAAATAAGTGAAAATACATAAAATAAGAAGTTATAGATGATATATAGATGGTTATAGATACAGCTAGATACAGAGACACAGATAAATATAGCATTTCTTCCTTAAGTTTCTAGTGCAGAGAATTGTTGAAAAAACTATTGGAAACAAGTAGTAACTATAATTTCAGAATAAGTATATATTATATGGTACAGTCTAAGCATAAATTTAAAAACAATAAAACAGAGCTCTGCATTTGCTTAGATAAAATATGCATGAAATAATTAAGTTAACTTTTAAAAGAAATTGAACATCTCTTCTGGATTTATGAAATAAATGTAAGTGGCACTGTGTGCACTGTTTTTGATAATTCAGGTCTTAGCATTATAAATTAGCTGCCTCCTAGGTCTCTATGCATATTTATAAGCATCATTATGAATATTTTTAATTGACTTTTACCTTTTAGAATGTCACTTATATTTTAAATGTTGTTAAATTAGATCAATGTTTCCTAAATAAATTACATTTCATGTCTACTATTTTTATTCAGTCCACCATTACTTTTAGCAGACAAGAATATCGACTGTCAAAAAAGAAAACTACCAGTTAAGAAAATAATCATTTAGTGAAATACAACACTTGGAAGCCAAAAAAAAAAAAAAATCTTATCTTAACATATCTAGAAAAGTATCTTCACAATGCTATTTTTTCCAAAAGAAAAAAATTTAATTATTAACAATAGAAAATAAAATAAAATTTACAGTGAAAAATCTGTAATTCCTTACTCTTATAAATGCATATTCGAATTTGTTTGGAAGAGTAATCATACTTTCATTTTGAAAGATAATGAAAAATACATGATTTGAACAAAGATCTAAACTTATCCAATGATTTTGAGAAAATATTTTAAGACAGTCTGTTCAAAGTATATGACTTTTTTTTACTGTGTAAGAATTAAAAAGACCCTGAAATTTGCTATATTATATGAAATCTAATTTTTAAATTTCTAGTATTAATGATTATTACATGAATAAAAAAGAGAGTGTAAGTACACTTATTTTTAAAACTGTAAAAATATATGGTAAAAATAACCTAATGGGTTTACTACATGTCACAATGAAATGGAATTTATGAGATTATGCAGGGCTAAGTCTGAAGCAATTGTCATATCTTTGAGGAATGGACAACTTGAAAATACACTTAGTTCTTTAAAAACATCACATCTCAAGAACAAATAAAATATTTAATGACGGTCTCTTTTTTAACTGATTAGCTTTTTATCTTCGGAGAGGTAGGACTTTCCTTTTCTTTTCCTTCTTGACTCTTGTTGCTAACAGTATATGGGAGCCAAACAATCTATCATTACTCCAGTAGTTCCTGGAAAGGCATAGGTCAAAGGCTATTAAAATTGAACTATATTAATAACTCATAGAATATTACTGAAAATTTATGTTTGTATAATTGTATTTTAAATAGAATGTCTTTTAAAATAATAAATTTTAATAAATCAATAGTGCATTTCTGTTCAGGTTTAATTTTTGTGACTTAGTCCTTTAAAAATGTTTTCTGAAGTTCTCTGTAGATACAGGCATGGAAACTGTAGTCTGTCTTCTTCGATTGGTGAAAGAAAAAAATAGTATAGACAGAAAATTGTAAAGTATGTTTTTATTAATAGTTGAAAAGTGCTTGTAATTGTGTTAGCTTTTCAATGCATTTCAAGAAGCTTGTAAAAGCATCTTAGAGGGAAGTGAAAATGTATATTAATCTTGGCATGAAGTGGAGAATACATATTTACATTTGGTATTGTTTTGATTTGGCATTTCAACCTGTAAGAATCCTTAGTAGAGAGGAAAACACCAGGGGAGCCATCTGCTGATAAAAATATGACCAGTGGACATGACTTATTTCTCCTGTTAAATTTACAGAATCTTAGTACAGCTTATTAACTGAAGACGTCAGTTTATGAAGAAACATAGTAAGGCAACACTAACGAAGGAGTGAAACAAAGTGGGAGGCCTAACATATATATTAATACTTTTTTCTGACTTAAGGACATTGAAGTTATTTTATTCTATTTAAAACAATGTATTTTGAATATTGTATTTACACTTATGCATCCATGCAGTAACCAATTTCTAAGTAGGTAAATATTCTTTCAATTAAATATATTATCAAATTTGTAAAAATATTGGTAACTTATAAATACAGACTTCTAGCTTTTGTGTTCAAATTTTCAGTTTGACATCTAAGTCTAGATTTTAATAATTGCAAATGTTCATGAGAGGCTGGTGATATTTATTTTTCAAATAAAATATTAAATTAATTCTCTAAGATATTTATTTTTGTTAATTTAATACCAGCACATGAAAATCATAGCAAAAGACTATTTTTTGAAGATACCTTTTCAGGACCATGATTTTAAAAGATCAAGACAACAAAGTTTATTTTTTTTGTTGTTCATATGTTTTATGAACAGATTAATAATTGACAGCAATGTTTTCTCTTTCATATATTTCAGACCCTTGATAATAGTTATATTCAAAATAAGTTTTAAATTTTCATGTATTGGTTGTTGAAATTAATGAAGCATATTGACAGAAGAATAACTTATAAACATGCATTGAATCTTGGAACAAAATTGCGCATATAAATGGCCTATGTCAGCTTCTACTATATTGTCAGAAAATAGATGAATTGAATGAATTTGCTTGGTAGAATAGCACATTTGAAATTTTTAGAGAAAACTAATTTGTGTGAGTTTAACAATTATATTACATAGAAAATATATGAACAACTGTCTGTCATTAATTTTCTTTACTATTTATGTATTTGATTTTTAAAGAATTGCTTAGTAAATAATCAAAGAGTAATAGTTGGTGATTACATGTTGATTATCTTCCTTAGTATAATTAAAGTATGATTGCTTTTTTTAAAAATTTGCTTTCATAATCTTGAAAATATAATTTTCAAGAATTTTTTAATTATAAGATTGTTCTGCAAGCATATAAATTTTAATCTGCAAGGTATTTTGCAGATTAACACTGAACTATTCATCTTAAAACTTGACTGTCAATATTACACCAAGAAATGAGAAATATACTTACTTTAGCAATATTTCTATAGACAAGTAGAAAGAAAGCAAGCCAGAAATTCATATTGCTGTAGCAAACCAGCATCATGGAAAAGATCAGACTAGAGTACTAGAAAATGCCTGCAAGCAGAAAATCTAGATGCTCATATTAGAAGAGTTACTGCAGGTGACATCTATTCCACACTCGAATGTCATAAAGACAGTGGTGCAAAGGGACAGTCAGCACTGGGTCAGCAGATACTGAAAAGTAGATTTAGAGCATGTCAGCATAAATGTACTAGTAAAACTCATGAGCATGAATGATGGTGCCCTCAAGGAGCCTATAAACACATACACATCCAAGTGGAATTTTGAATGATCCCTGTGTGATTCTTTGAATAACCTGGGTAATACTAGTTTAATACAAACACATGACACATTGTAACAACCAAAACTTGTTATAGAGTATGGCTACATGAAATTTCATATAGAAACCAAACAATTTGAAATCAAATAGGAGAAATAACTATGCCTGCAGCTTATAAAGGAAAATAAGTTGTCAAAATTTAAAATAATAGATGCATTTGTTTTCATGTATTTAATATTTATATGGCATTAATACAACTGCCATTGTTTTAAGTATTTTACACATATTAACTCATTTAATATATAGTAAACAAATATAACTCATGCATTACTGATAAAAAACTGAGAGATTTTAAGAATTGATCAAGTCCAAGTCATGTAACTAATTATCAAAGGATCTGGGACGAAAATTCAGGGTCTTTCCATATGCTGCAGAAGATCATACATGATTATGAAATTAATGGAATCAGACAGCAAAACAAAGTTTATAAAGCACATAAAAATTTATTTCAAAATAGTATTTGTAATATTCTCAAAGAAAAGAAGCAAGTAGTGAGATTGAATCTTTTATGAGTTTGAACGTAGGTTTTTAATAACAGGAGAATTTTGGAATATCATTGTGTTGCTCCAGCACATGACATTGGTGTAAAGTAGGAACAATAAAAGCCATCATTATTTGGAGTTCCCATGTGTTTCCCACATTAAAAATGAATGCATTAGTAGATTTTTATTTTAGGTGGATCAACTCATCTTAATATTCCAGGGACATTTACTGCTGTACCACTGAATGTCCAGCATCCTGAGAACCTCACAAGTCCCAGGCAAACAGGAACAGATTATCACTCTCACTCTGCAGTCAAAGGCAACAACAGACACTGGTTATGTGCCACTTTCTGGTAGAAAACATTATAAAACCATTGAGATGGTTGCATCTGTTATCAAATTTTCTGTATATTAATCTATATTTTTTATTTTATAAACAGATATGTTGGGATACCAATAGTAAAACAGAATGAAGTAGATTTAGTGCCCCAGAAGAAAAAAAAAACTAGAAAAGCTGCATTAAGAACATCTATGTAAAAACATCACAGAAATATTGAAGTCTCCAAGATAGGAGGGGCCAACTTTCTGGTGAGGGGATTATGGAAGACAGCTGAAATGACATTCTGAGGTAACATTTTTTTTTTCCATAAGTGTATTTGTGGATCTGGACTTAAGTCACTTAAGGCTTAGAATCTGAACTTTTCCTAGACAGAGGGACTCTGCTAGGTACAGTGAAACCAGTGGACACACCAGTATTCTTTTGGGGTTGAAATACAAAAATGTAGAATGAAGGGCAAGATCTTGATGAGAAGAAAGAGATGGAAAACTCAGCATAACAACCAGACTATCTCCGTTTCACACCCATATACAACTCTTAAGCTGCACAAGTTCAGGGTCTAACAATCAAGCAAAAAGCCTCTGAATGACAAGCCATAGCATTCCTGCAATCTCAGCAAGCAAAGGAGGAAAAGATTAGAGGTCAGATCCCTCTATTTGTTTTTTAATTTTTTAAATTTATTTTAATTTCTGGGATAAGTGTGCAGAACGTACAGGTTTGTTACATAGGTATACATGTCCCATGGTGATTTGTGGCACCTATCAGCCTGTCATGTAGGTTTTAAGCCCCACATGCATTAGGTATTTGTCCTAATATTCTCCCTTCCTTTGCTTCCCACCCTCCCACAAGACCTTGTGCATGATGTTCCCCTCCCTGTGTCCATGTGTTCTCATCGTTCAACTCCTACTTATGAGTGAGAACATGCAGTGTTTGATTTTCTGTGTCTGTGTTTGCTTGCTGGGAATGATGGCTTCTGGCTTCATCCATGTCCCTACAAAGGACATGATTTCACCACTGATCCCACAGTAATACAAACTAACATCAGCGAATACTCCAAACACTTCTATGCAAATAAACTAGGAAATCTAGAAGAAATGGATAAATTCCTGAACACATAAACCCTCCCAAGACTAAACCAGGAAGAAGTCAAATCCCTGAAGAGACCAATAACAAGTTCTGAAATTGAGACAGTAATTAACAGCCTAACAACCAAAAAAAGCCCAGGACCAGATGGACTTACAGCCAAATTCTAGTAGAGGTACAAAGAGGAGCTGGCACCATTCCTTCTGAAACTCTTCCAAACAACAGAAAAATAGGGACTCCTCCCTAACTCATTTTTTGAGGCCATCATCATCCTGATAGCAAAACCTGGCAGAGATGAAAAAAAAAAAAAATTCAGGCCAATATCCCTGAAAGAACATCTATGGGAAAATCCTCAATAAAATACTGGCAAACTGAATTCAGCAGCACATCAAAAAAGCTTATCCAACATGATCAAGTTGGCTTCATCCTGAGGATGCAAGGCTGGTTCAACATATACAAATCAATAAACGTAATCCATCACATAAACAAAAGCAATGACAAAATTACATGATTATCTCAATAGATGCAAAAAAGACCTTTGATAAAATTCAACATCCTTTCATGTTAAAAATTCTAAATAAATGAGGTATTGATGGAACATATCTCAAAATAGTAAGAGTTATTTATGACAGACCTATAGCCAATATTATACTTAATGGGCAAAAGCTGGAAGCATTCCCTTTGAAAACCAGCCCAAGACAAGGATGCCCTCTCTCATCACTACTATTCAACACAGTATTGGAAGTTCTGGCCAGGGAAATCAGGCAAGAGAAATGACATGTATTCAAATAGGAAGAGAGGGAGTCGAATTGTCTCAGTTTGCAGATGACAGGATTGTATATTTAGAAAACCTCATTGACTCAGCCCAAAATCTTGTAAGCTGATAAGGAACTTCAGCGAAGTCTCAGGATACAAAATCAATGTTCAAAACTCAAGCATTTCTATACACCAGATCCTTCTATTTCAAAGTCTTGAAATAAGTGCCCTAGAAGCAGACTGATAAAAAAGACACAGCCTGAGTGTTATAGCTCTTTAATAGTTCTTTCACAATTTGTCTAGTAGGTTTTCCAGTTTTCACCAGAAAATCCCCCATGGAGAAAAAAATAAAAGGTAGACACAACCAAATGTTCTTTGAGGGTCAAACGTGATAAACCCTCAAAGAAATGTCTACCAGCAACCATTTCTGGAATATAGAAATATAGGCTGTAAGCTTATAGGCTGTAAGCTATATGCACAGATGAGAGGTTCAGCTCATATGTGGATCCAATAAAGACTATCCAGCTTTTTCAAATTTAGAGAGAAACATGCAAACAGAATCCTAAGAACATTTTACCAATAGCTGAGGTGTACCTTTTTCTCTCCTAGAGTTTAGATGGCTTCCTGATTTATAACAGCTTTGAATGTATTAAAGTTGACGTAACTAGCCACATTGAATCCTAATATAAAATGCTCCACAGTATCATCAACGTCAGACTAGCCCATATTCGGACCAGCCTTCTTTCTTATGTTTTTCGTTGCAAAGCACTTTTTTTTTTCAGTATAAGTCTCTGTGAGGTTTATCTTTAAATTGCATGTTTTGCTGTGAAGAGTTGAATCCATATTTTGATAATGTTCATTATTCCTTACATCATTCTGTGCCTGCTTAATTTCCAGATTTAATGAGAAAACAAAATGTATACATTTTAAAGTAAGTTCATTGTTACAAATACCATAATTAGTCCCAAGTTTCCTAAAGTTTCTATTTATTTTAATGTGTTGCATGAGTATTTTTTAAATGTCTTCCAGACACTGTGTTTACCTTCTGGTCAATTTAATTAAGCAAATGTTTACGAGCAAATTCTATATATCAGAAACTTTTCAGAATGTTTTTATTTCAACAAAATAATGTATATGATTCTAATCATTACCTTGTGGACAATTCTTCTGCAAATTTACAAGTGAGGTCCACATAGTTTCTTCACAATTTATGCTTTTATTCCTGTTCATTTCTCTCTCATCTGTGACTTCCTGAAAGCAATTATTGACACCCAAGTCCATGACTTCCTACCAAAAATAATGTAATTGGCTAAGACAAACATTATAGTGAGGTAAATCATTGCATTTTGAAAGTCAACCAGAAAGTGACCAGATCCAACTGGGTTACATAGAAAAAAATAGAAAATAACATTTTGAAATGAAAGTGAAACAAACTTCTAGTTACCTTATCATACATGGTAAAATAGGCTCTGGCATCAGTATTTTTTTTTGTTTGTTTGGGGGTTAGGAGTGAAAACATCTGCCTGTGCTACATATTGACCAGAGATATATTGCATTAGTAGCTTTCTGTTGCAAATTTTGTGACAATTTAAGCACCAGAAATCAATAGTTTAGTGTCTTTGAGAAATTGATGTCTTCCTGTCTTCCTTTCTTCCTCCCTCCCTTCCCCTTCCCATTCCCCTTCTTCTTCCTTCCTCCCTCCCTTCCCCTTCCCCTTCCCCTTCCCCTCCCCTTCCCCCCCCTCCCTCCCTCCCTCCCTCCCTCCCTCCCTTCCTTCCTTCCTTCCTTCCTTCCTTCCTTCCTTCCTTCCTTCCTTCCTTCCTTCCTTCCTTCGTTCCTTCCTCTCTCTCTCCTTCTCTCTCTCTCTCTCTCTCTCCCTCCCTTCTTTCTCTTGGGGATTGTTTGAAAAACTGATTCATAATTGTAACAAAAACTGATGGAATTGTGGTCAATATCAACTAAGAAGGTTATTTGCATCCAATCTCTGTAAACTATAGCTCATCATTTTAAGGTTAGTGATCTGTCAATAATCATTTTCCCTGGAATCTTGACTGTGTCTTCATAAACTTACAAAGTATAAATATAAAACTTCGAGAAATATTTTGAAAAAAATTTTGAAGACATAAATGATAAAATAATACCTCTTTACAAAGTTTAGCATTAAACCTTTTTAAAAAGTTTCAAACTATCTTTTTTTAATATTTGAAAGTTACTTAGAGGACATTATATATTATATTATATCTTTTGCTTTTAACACTTTTTATTTGGCTTTCATGTTAAAATATAATGTTCAAATAAATATTTGATTTTTTTCTTATAAATATTTCACTTTAATGTGTATGCCATCAGTTAGGGGAATATTTACCAAACCCAAAACTATACATGTATACTCTATAGGTAATTATGAAATAAAGAGATTTTGTTACTATTTAATGGTATCAGACTTACAGATTATTCTTCAGGCCCACAGTTCTCTTCCACAATTGGTGTGGAATGCTGCCCTTTCTCCATACTCATGGTAATTTAATTTTTCATACTCGTCTTCTCGTATTCATTCTAGAATACTTTCACTCTCTTCTCATACAGCATAGGAAATAATCAACAAAATGAAGAGAAAATGCATAGAATGGGAGAAAATATATGCAAACTACCCATCTGACAAGGAATTAATAACCAGAATATATAAGGGAATCAAACGACTCTATAGGAAAAAAATATATAATAATCTGATAAAAAATTGACAAAAGATTTGAATAGACATTTCTCAAAAGAAGACATACAAATGGTAAACATGCATGTGACAAGGGGCTCAACCTCATAATGAGAGAAATGCAAAAATCTACAATGAGATACTATCTTTCCCCAGTTGGAAAGGCTTACATCCAAAAGACAGGTAGGTAATAGCATACATTGGTAAGGATATGGAGAATAGGTGACCCTTGTACACTATTGGTGGGAATATAAGTCAGTACAACCACTATGGAGAACAGTATGGAGATTGCTCAAAAACCTAAAAATTGAGACCATATAATTCAGCTATCCCACCATTGGGTCTATACTCAAAATAAAGCAAATCAGTATATCAAATAAATATCTGCACACTCAGGTTTGTTGCAGCACTTACAATAGTTAAGAATTGGATGTAACCTAAGTGTCCATCAACAGATGAATGGATAAAGAAAATGTGGTACATATACACAATGGAGTAGTATTCAGCCATAAAAAAGAAGGGCATCCAGTCCATTGCAACAGCATGATTAGTACCTGAGATCATTATGTTACATAAAATAAACCAGGCACAGAAAAATGAACATTTTGTGTTCTCACTTATTTGGGGGTTTAAAAATCAAATCAGTTGAAACCATGAATATAGAGAGTAGAAGAACGGTTATCAGAGGCTGGAAATGGTGCTGGATGTTGGAGGGAGAGGTGGGAATAATTAATGGTTACAAAAAAGTAGAAAAAATCAATAAGACCTACTGTTTGATAGCACAATAGGGTGTTTATATTGAATAATAACTTAATTGTATATTTTCAAATAACTGAAATAATGTAATTGGATTATTTGTATCTCAAAGTATAAATGCTTGAAGGGATGCATACCCCATTCTCCATGATGTATTTATTTCAAATTACATGGCTGTATCAAAACATCTCATGTATCCTGTAAATACATACACCCACTATGTACCCACACATTATTTTTAAAGTAAATAAATAAAAACAGAAAAATGTAGGAAAACAGAATGGCCACGTTATATCAAAAAGTATGCTGATATAGCTATATTTACATTTTTCTTTTTTTTTGAGACAGTCTCACTTTGTTACCCAGGCTGGAGTGCAGTGGCACGATCTTGGCTCACTGTAACCTCCGCCTCCCGGGTTGAAGCAATTCTCCTGCCTCAGCCTCCCGAATAGCTGGGACTACAGGTGCCTGCCACCATATATGGCTAATTTTTGTAGTTTTAGTACAGACAGGATTTCGCCATATTGGTCACGCTGGTCTTGAACTCCTGATCTTGTGATCCACCCTCCTTGGCCTCCAAAAGTGCTGGGATTACAGGCATGAGCCATCGCACCTGGCCTATATTTACATTTTTTTAAAATAATATTCTGGGTTAACAAAATTATTAGGGATAAACACACATTATATCATTTAGAAATGCATAATTTCAACAATTAAAAATATGAGATGCCCAAATTGATGCACAGTATAAAATGTTTTTTTAGATGTAATAGTATGAAATTTAGCTGAAAAGTACAGAAATTGTCAAAACCTCAATAAGCCAAATATGTTCACATAGCTCTTATTCACAGATAAAGTATTGAAAACATCTAAATAACATATTAACTAGCCTGAGCTAATAAATATTTATATAAAATTTCCCAAATTGGTGTATATTATATACCCATTCATGTTTAATAAGAACACATTATGGCCGGGCGCGGTGGCTCACGCCTGTAATCCCAGCACTTTGGGAGGCGGAGGCAGGCGAAATCACGAGGTCAGGAGATCAAGATCATCCTGACTAACACGGTGAGACCTCCTCTCTACTAAAAATACAAAAATTAGCCAGGCGTGGTGGAGGGTGCCTGCAGTCCCAGCTACTCCGGAGGCTGAGGCAGGAGAATGGCGTGAACCCGGGAGGCGGAGCTTGCAGTGAGCCGAGATCGCGCCACTGCACTCCAGCCTGGGCGACAGTGTGATACGCCACCTCAATAAATAAATAAATAAATAAATAAAAATTAAAAAATAAGCATTATTTAACTCCTATAAAAAGAACATATACTGAATTTGAAAATACAAATCTACACATTTTTTTAAATTATTTAAATTAGAATTAACTGAAAATCAAATAATTACAAAATCATGCTTCATTCAATTTATAAACGAAGTTACTGAAATCTGTTACAAATTAAACAATTAAAGTTTACAAGTAATATGAATGAACCTGGAATAGCAGCTAACTCATTTTATGAAACATTACTTTAATGTCAAACAAACCATTGCAATTCAAGAAATTATAGACCAATGTTCCGAATAAACATAGATGGAAATATTCTTAACAAACTGTGTTTGAAATTTTAATTTAACGATATACAAAAGAATAAGTACGTCATCAACAAGTAAGTTTTATCCCAGGAATACAGTACTGAGTGTGCATTAAAATTTAAACAATGTATTCCTCCATTTTAGAAGACTAAAAAGAGAAAAAAAGCTAGAAGTAGAAAAACATTTGCCATAAGCCAACATCTTTTAACAGAAATTTATAAAAATATGTATTAGCCAATAAAAAAAGAGAAAACTTCATGGACTTGTTAAAGAACATCTGTGAAAAATCTAGACTTAACAAAATGCTTTCTCTCAAAGATAAGAAACACAATAAGAATGTCTAATGTTGTCATTTCCATTCAACATTATACTGAAAACTCTAGCCAATCCAATAAAATAAACAAGTAAAATTAATCTACATTGAAAATAAATAAATAAATAAATAAATTTGTCTTTATTTGTAGAAGACACAATTATTTATATAAAAAAAATCTTATGACGTGTGCAAAAATGCTGCTAGAACTAATAAGTGAAATAGTAAGGGTGCAGTATAGAAGATTGTTATACAAAATAAACTGTATTACTACATTGTAGTATATTTGGATTGATTCCAGTTTGGGGTCATACAATTAAACTGTGTTAAACATTAGTTAACATGTTTTTTAATCATTTCACTCTCCAATATGACTTCATGGTAATTACTTAGGATGAAATGGCAAAATATTCCAGATTGAAAAAAGTTACAATATCATTGGAAATTTTTAATACTTTGAAATACATAATTATGTGTATTAACTGCTCAATATAACTGCAAAGCATTGCTTAAGTAATGGACAAATACCATACAGCAGGTGCCTTGGTCAGAGGCAATGCTGTGTGGAATACCATGATGGTGGATAAGGCATTCTGTGAGTCCACAGATGGTAGTCTTGGCAGAAGCATTGGCTGCAGAATAGGCAAGCCCATACCTAGAGTTAATATCTATTTCAATGAGGACAAACCTCTTCCCTTTCCATGATGGAGGAAGTCTAGAAGGAAACAGGAGTATTGGGGGTGGCTGCTGAGGAGAATCAACATTATCTTGCCTGGCAACTGCCTCAGGGGAAACCATCACTGCTGCCTCAGGCAGTTCAGGGTTTATCTCCTCAGACAAAGATGGAAATCTGATGGCAGCATGGGTCAGGGAGGGGATGTTGTGACTACAGGGGATGGGGAAGTTGTTTCTTCAGGCAAAAAAGGTTCACCAGAGTTTACAAATGCAGTGTCCCCATTTTCATTGGTGTCCTCCCACAATTTCCCATCCCAAGTTGCAGGGTTCCATTCTTTTCCAATCAATACCCTCACTTCAACAATAGACACCTGGCAAGGCTGTGCATGCACTTTTTGTTGCAGGTCAGTCACTCGCATGATGAGAACTTGTGTCTGTGTTTCACAATCTCAGCTCTTTCTCTACTGGAGATAAGACCCTCACTCTGGGCAATTGTAGCAAATTTGAGGCTCAGTATCTGCTTCTGAAGCTGGGAGATAGAATCTCTGAGTTCATAATTTTCTTTCATCACTTTGTCCAGTGAACTTAGAAGCAGCCAACCAGCTTCATTATGTTCCTTAGTTCTCCACATAGGGACAAATTAAGATATACACCAAGTATATTGATTAAAACACTCAATATTGTTAACATATCAACTATCTCATATTTAACTGTGGGTTCAGTGCAATTCGAAACAAAACTATGTAAGATTTTTCATTTTAATATAAATTGATTCTTAAATTTATATAGAAATGCAAAGGATTTAGATGAGTCCAAAAATTCAAAGAATGTGTTTGGAAGATCACCATACCTAATTTCAACAAATACAGGTTTGGTTTTTTTCTAGAGAAGTTGCAAAGACAATTCAATAAAGAAACTATATATTCAAATATGTGAATATGTTTTCATAGGAAATAATAGGAAAGTAAGTAGTCCAACTTGAATACTCAGCAAAAATTTATATATTCACCAAAGAAGACATACAGATATCAAAGAAGTATTCAAATATATGGTCAACATCATCACACACTGGGGAATAAAAAATATGATCCAAAATATATATCAATATCAATATATAAGAATGACTGAAATTAAAAAAATCTTCTTATACATGGTGGTGACAATAATGAGAAAATGGAACTCATACAATGTGAGTGTAAAATGGTTGAAACACTTTTAAAACCAGTTTTGTGCTCTTAAAAAGTTAATCCTACAGCTTTCATGTGAATCTGCTATTTCATTCCAGGTAATTACAGTAAAGTCATATTGGAAAGTGAAATGAAAGGAAAGAAATATAAACTAATGTTCAGCACAGTTTAATTGTGTAACCAAAAACTGGAGACAATCCAAGTACCCATCAACCAATGAATAGGCAATCAAAATGGGTTACATGCAAACAATATTACTATGGGTTATATTAAACAATATTATTATGCAATAAAAAAACAACTATTGATACATGCAATTACATGACATTGATGGCTCTCAGAATAATTATTTTGAGTAAAGCATGCCAGACACACACACACACACACACACACAGGCATGTGTGTAACTTGTGTGTGTGTGTGTATATATATATATGCAGGCTATATATATATGCATGCAGAATATATATATATACACATATATATACACACATACATATCCTTATCTTATTTTCCCTTACTTTTTAAAAATCTCTCTCTCTCTCTCTATATATATATATATATGTATATACACACACACACATAAAAATTCTAAAAAATTCAGCTTTTCTATAGTGACAGAAAGCAGATCAGTTGTGCCTGGGTATTACATGAGCCAGAAGACTGAGAGAACAGAAAGAAAAGAACTACAGTGGGGCCAGAGGAAACTTGGAAAATTAACAGGTATCCTTCAGATGGTAAAGGTCTCATAAATGTATACATATGTTAAAATTTATCACATTGGATGTTTTAACTATGTTCATTTTACTACATATTATATTATATATATATATATATCTTAATAAATCTGGTAAAAACTAGCTGAAGAAAATGTTGTCATGGCACATAATAGAAGAGAAAGTTTTTAAAATAGTAGTTTAAATAAAACTCTCAAAAAGAAAACTAGAGAACATTTTCTGATATTTATAATTAGTAAAATTAAAATGCATGATGTTTTATTCTACATTTCCTGATTTTTCCTTTTATAGAAAAAGTAGTATGGGAAAGATATGGTTTATAGTAATTTTATTAGCTAGACTACACAGTTTATTCCTTTTCTCTTTTTAATGTATCCCTCCACAAAATTTAGATAGGCAGCAGAGAGCAATTATATTTCAAAGATTTTTCTATACCTATGTTCTAGAAGATATACATGAGACAGAATGTCATGCATAGGAATTGCTATACCATAGATTAATTTCATCTTATATGAAGTCTAAAATGAACTTCTATGAAAAATATCAGGGTATGGAAACTTAAGTTTCACACATTGACTAATTGTAAATATGTATGGACAGAATAAGATAAAATAAAATACGAGAAATGCAACATTTATGCAAGGAATACATTTATGAATACCATATAATGCAATCTTGCATAATCCAACATTACTTCAAAGGTAAGTATAAAGTAGAAAACTATATTTTCAGATCTCTAGAGCTTTTAGCATTTTTAATATGATAAATACATATGAAAACAATACAATGTAGAATTTAATTATAGTTTTACTTACTATAATTTAACATTTTAAAAATCTAAAAGTTTATTTTTAAAATATTCTGAAAAGTTATAAAGTCACAAAACATATTATATGTGCCAAATTGAAGTTATCACCCCACGTGACATTTAAAGGTCACATATTCCCTTATTTAAAAATATCTAATAGGGTTTTGCTTTTCTCTGAGAATTCCTTTGAATGTATACATGTAGCATTTCTCATGCCAGTATTGGACTTCAGTTCATAAATGGACTTTCTCCTTTAAAAAGTGTGAACAGCTGCTAAAAATTAGACACTAATTCGGAATTAGTAGCATCATTTAAAATTAACAATTAGCAGTCTAGTTGTCTTTGCTCCTTGGTACATCATAGCTTTTACAGCCATGGCATTATTTTTTTTCTATTTTCCCCCCTTAACTTAGATGGATTATGGCCACATTTACAAATTTAGAAGAATAACTCTTTCAATGTTAGCTTTTATTTTCTTTTGATTGTCACTACTAGTCACAAAGAGCTTTCTATTAAAAATGTAGAATGATATCAGCAACATGGCAGAATAGGAAGTTCTTGAGTACTCCTCCTTCAATGGACACAAAGGGTAAACACCTACATAAGGATCCTTTCACTGAGAGTCAAAATCTAGTTGAAAGACTTGTACAGTAAATGACTGGGAAAATATTCAAATCAAAATGCATAGGGAAAACACTGAGAATGATGGCTTATGCCTGTAATCCCAGCACTTTGGGAGGCTGAGGCAGATCACATGAGGCCAGGAGTTGGAGACAAGCCTGGCCAACATGGCAAAACCACATCTCTGCCCCAAAATACAATAATTAGCTGGGCATGGTGGTGCATGTTTGTAATTCCAGCTACTCAGGAAGCTGAGGCACGAAAATTGCTTGAACCAGAGAGGTGGAGGTTGCAGTGGATCAAGATCATGCCACTGTACTCTAGCCTGAGTGATAGAGTGAAACTCTGTCTACCCCCATTCAAAAAAAATGCATAGGGAAAGTGAAAATGCACTTGAGTACAAATCAAATCTTTAGCACAATGCCTTACAATCAGAGAAGAAAACCCAACTCCCAACTTCTTCCTGTGAGGGGAGGGATCTGTACTACACATATAGTTTATACCACTCCAACTTTTATGGTACCCGACAGAGAGTTTGGCTCTTAAGTCACCTTTCTTAAGGAGAAGAAGGGAGTGTACCAAAGAATTTTCCTGAAATACAAAGAATGGAGCTGGGGCTAGGGGGCAAGTTGAACTGCAGTTTCAGCAGCCATAGACTCTATGATTATTCTGGCTTTCAACTTCTTTCTGGAAAGGTTAGGATGTACACTTTTTCTGCTCTTCTTTCTGGTCGTGACTCAAAAAAGCCTGAACCTGGGAGGCTATATAGAAAATAAATACATAAATTAGCTTCCTCAAGCCTAAACAGGAGGGCACTATTTTTATCTTCTTCTTTAGCTTGCTGCAGTGGTAACCCCAGCCTAGAAGTCTCCCTCTGGAAGGAGAATGTGAGACCTCAATGAAGCTGAAAAGGAGGATGGGCACTCCCTGTGACTTCTTCACTGGAATGCTCCAGTGATAAATCCAGGCTGCAGATTCTTCCTAGGAGGAGGTTGTGTGGCCTTTGCAAAGCTGAATAGGAGAGTAGGCACTCCCCACACCTTCCTCTCTGGCTTGTTTCGGTGAAAAAGCTGGGTCTGCAAACTCTTTGTGATAGAAGTTTCTGCACACATCAAGTACCCATGGTTATAGCCCCAACTCAAGGTTCTGGCTACTAAGTCACTTAACCTTGGAAGTTGATGGGCTCTAAATTCCTGAGTCTCCTAGGGCAGAGAGAACAAAAGGTGATTTTTAAACTTGCACAAGTCTATGGCTGTTATTCCATGCTCTTTTTCCATGGCATTAGCCATGGATCATCTCCTTGGCCTAAGGTGAGTAAGAGGTAGATAAAATTTAGTCCTCAGCTTCTGTACAAGAAAGGAAGAAGCTGGAACACATATCTAACCTTCCAACTTTCCAGGTGCTGCCTGAGAGACTGGCTTCTATTTTAATTATCACACCCATTTCAATGCAATAACACAACTTGGCACATAGTAATCTCCTGAAAGTCACTAAGAGTAAAGACAGTGGGTGGAAAAATCACAAATAATTGAGAGAAACCTGGAATCTCTGGCAGGGCTGATTGTGAAGGAATATCTCCTACATGAGGCTAACATAACCAGACTTGGAGAAGTAGTTGTCTTATCTAATATACAGAAACCAATACATAGTGCCAATAAAAATGAAGGAACAGGAAAATTAAGAAATAGAAAAATATCTTCCAAATAAAAGCATATAATAAGTCTCCAGAAGCCAACCCTAAGGATATGGAGATATATGATGCACTGGAGAGGGAATTCAAAACAAGAAACAAAATTGCTCACCAAGGTTAGGAGACCAGCGCACAAACAAGAATTTCAGCAAAGAGATAAATAATGTTTCAAAAAGTACAGAACAGAAAACATACAGCTAAAAATACAATAACAACACTCAAAAATGTAATGGAGGAATTCAATGGCAGACCAGAGAAGTGAAAGAAAGAATTAGGAAACTTGCAGATAGGTCATTGAAAACCACCCATTCTGAGGAATAAAAAGAAAAAAAAATGAATAAAAAAGACAGGATAGTTTTACCATAAAGTGAGATAATACACACATTGCTGTAATTCCTAAGAGAAAAAAGAAGCAGAAAGGGACAGAAAACATAACCAAAGAAATAATGGCAGAAAACTTCTTCAGCCCAAGAAAGAAACTATATTCCAGACCTAGGAAGTTTAACAGATACAAACAGGATGCATCCGAAAAGACACATTCAGAGAGAAATGATAATCATATTGTCAAAAATAAAGACACAGAGAGAGCTCCTTGAGAGCAACAAGGGAAATCAACTCGTTATATACAAGGGAATCTCCGATAAGACTAACTTAGGATTTTTTAGCAGACAACTTACAGACCAGAAGGGAGTGAGATGATGTGTTTAAAAATCCGAAAGAAAAAAAAATGTTAAACAAAAATAATATAATCAGAAATACTGTTCTTCAAATATATAGGGGACATAAATACTTTATCAGAAAAACAAAATCTGGGGAAATTTATTACCACCAAATCTGTCTTATAAAAAAATAGCAAGGGAGCTCTTCAAGCCAAAGGAAAATGTTGCTAATTAGTAACATGCAAATATGTGTGTATAAAAGTCATTGGCAAAAGTAAATATATAGTCAACTCAAAGAACTGTAACATGGAAAGGGAAAATTAATGGTGGTATGAAAATCAGTTATATTTATAATGTGAAGATTCAAACACAAAACCATTAATAAAAATTATATCTATGATAATGTTAATAGATAAAAATTATTAAAAATGTAAATTATGACATTATAAACATATGTGGGGCAGGAATAGTAAAAATGTAGAGTTTGTGTAAATTGTCAATCTTTTTATCAGCTGGAAGTAGCCTGATATAATTGTAAGATGTTTTATGTAAGCCTTATAGTGATCACAAAATAAAATCTCACAGTAGATACAGAAAAGATACAAATAAATGATTCACTGCATACCACTACTCAGAAAATCATCAAATCACTAAAGACAGTAAGAGAGGAAGAGAGGAAGAAAAGGTCTACAAATCAATTAGAAAACAAGTAACAAAATGGTAGTAGTAGTAACTCCTTACCTATCAATAATCACTTTGAATTTAAATGGGTTTAATTCTGTAATCAAGAGACATACTCCAGTGGACGAATGGACTTTTAAAAATTCCAATTACATGCTGCCTACAGGAGACTTATTTCATTTTTAAGGGCATATGTAAATTGAAAGCAAAGGGATGAAAAAAGATTTCATCCAAATGAAAACCAAAAGAGAGTAGGGATAGTAATACTTACATTAGATAAAATAGGCTTTAAATTAAAAACTGTAAAATGAGACTAGAAAGATGATTATACAGTGATAAAGAGGTCAATTGATTAGGGGGATATAACAATACAAATATATACACACTCCACATTGGAGCACCTAGACATATAAAGCAAATATTTAAAGATTGATTCAATACAATCATAGCTGCAGACTTCTATACGTCTATTCAACAGTGACCTCATCTAGTCAGAAACTGAATATGGAAACATTCAACTTAAACTACACTTTAGACCAAATTAACCTAGCAGACATATATTGAACATTCTACCCCAAAGCATAGAATATACATTATTCTCTAACGTACATGGAACACAGACCACAAACAAGTCCAAATAAAAATAAAATATTTAAATCATATCTACTATCTTTTCCAACCACAGTGGTATAAAACTAGAAATCAATAGCAGGAGAAATATTGGAAAATTCACAATATGTGGAAAATAAAATGCTACCCTGAACAACCAATGAGTCAAGAAAGAAACTAAAAGAAAAATGAATAACAAAACTGTTTACTTGGGTCTTTTTTCTCTTGTTCTTTGTTATTCTAGCCAAAGGTTTGTCAATTATTTTATCTTTTCAGAAATTCACTTTTAGTTTCATTGATCTTTCTATTACTTTTCTAGTCTCCATTTTATTTGCTTTTGCTCTGATCTTTTAAAAATTTTTCCCTTCTAGTAAGCTTGAGCTTAATTTGTTCTTTTCCTAGTTATTTGAGTGTAAAGTTAGGTTGTTTATATGAGTTCTTTCCACTTTTTTTGGCATTGATTGCTACCAACTTTTCTAAGAGTACTATTTTTGTTTCATCACAAAAGTTTGGGTATGTTGTGTTTCTATTTGTGTTTTCTTAAGATATTTTTAAGTAAAAGAGCTCAGACTTCCTATTTTAAACTTACTGTGAAGCAAAAGTAAACTAGACAGTGTGGTACTGGCATAAGGATAGACATATGTGTCTGGTTCTTTTCCTTTCCTTTTTTGTTCAGACTCTTTATTTTCTTCTATTTTGAAATGCCTTATAATTTATGTTGCTGTTGTTATTTAAATCCAGATACAGTGTATTAGTTAATAAGATCTGAGGTAAATAATACTAGAGTTTGAAGATTTAATCTAACTAGGGGTTAAATGTTTTCTGTTAAATTTTTAATATTTTCTGTTGCCGTAGGTGACAGAAGCTTAAAATTCCTCTGGTGTCTTTATTTTTGCTCTTATTCTTCACTTGGGTTTTCCTAAGTCCTCCTCCTCAAAAAAAGGCTTTTGCTTGCAAATGTTTCAGCTATAATCTATTGCTATTATTTTAAAACTTATTAGTGTGGTAGTAATCTGTAGGGAGAGGAATGTCCTATAATTTTCCAAGTAAATCAAATTCTTGAGCCTGTGTCTCTGAGCTGTGACCTTCTCAAGTGATTCCAAGTGATATACATGGTTTTCCTCCCTTGTTTGAAATATGAAAACTAGAGGAACAGGAGTAGGATTAATGCCACTCTTCCTGAGGAAAAGACTTTGAAATAAGTCTTCTGTTCCAAAGAGTATGCCTTTGCTATCTCGAATAGTTTGGAACTGTTTCACAGTTGATACTCTTTTCTTCCCCTTGCCAGAACTGTGAGGGCAATCTCCCTCAAATATTTTTGATAAGAACTTAGTGGGGTAACTGAAGTTAAAATAACCAAATGTTGAAACTTCCTAAGACTAAATCATCTGCAATTTTCTCAGTCTCATATCAGTTCACACTAGCCTCTAGCAATGCATCTAAATGGTCCCACCAGCTCATGGCTCCAGTACCTTATGCTCCAGAAAAGCAGATCTCAGCTCTTATTTCTATGTCTCCAAATTTGGGGGAGGCACAGGGTGTTAAATTTGTCCCACCATCTCAGTTCTCCAATGAGTCCTAGAAAAGCAATTGAATATAAGTGAATATAATTTTTCTTTCAACCGTATGTAGTTGATTTCCTTATTCACTACTTCATTAGCATATACTATTGTTTCAGTATGTATTACTGTTTCTGTAGGACTTTTACGAGTGCCTTGTGTCAGAACTATACATTTTCTTCTATTTCTAATAAGTTGAGAGTTTATTTATGATCACAAATGGATTTTATTCAATGCACTTATGGCATTTATTGAGATGATTACATGATTGCTTAAAATTTATTGGCACAGAAAATTATATTGCTTTTCAATTTTAAGCCATTCTTACATTTCTTGCAAAATGTCAAATGATTATTAGGTAGTTTGCTTTTTATCTACCATAAACTTAACTTGATAGCATTTTATGTATATAGATACAAGAGATATTAACACAAACATATACATATTTACAAGAGCTATAACCTCATCATTATTTTATCTTATATCTTAGTTTTTATATAAAACATATATTTTCTTCATAAAAATTAAATGAAAAGTGTTCTAACTTTTTATATTTTCTGGCAGATTGTAAATTAGTGATATTTCTCCTTTGAATGTTTTGAAGAATTTGTAAGTAAACCATCTGATCCTAGAATTGATTTTATAAGAGTGTTTCAAATTACAAATTCAGTTTCTTAGGTTCATATAGGAATCTTGACATTTTCATATACACATAGGACTATTTTTATGTTATTATTAGGGTTTTTCTCAGTGTTTCATAAAAGTTGCCTTTATCATCTAAATTGTCAGACTAATTGACAAAAAGTTATTTTCTACAATTGCCTAACTGTACTCTAAATAAATTTAGTATCCATACATAGAATTTTTTAAAGTTGTGATATTATTAATCTATATTTTTCTCATTAGTTTTCTAGTCTTTTTAGAAATTGTATTGGTTTGCTCTGGTCTTTCATTTAAAAATTTTTAGTTCTTCTCATTTTATATCTATATTTTGTTTCACAAGTTTCTTCATCGTATTTATTTCCTGTATTTTGCTTTATTTACATATAACTTACATTTTGTTATGTATATTTGGGAAATCTATGTCATTACTTTTCAACCTTTTGCTGATAATATTTTATTTAATGACATTAAAAATCTTATGATTGTTGCTTTCCTAAATCTAGTAAATATTGTTATTTTATCAATTTACTCATTTTTTAATAAAATGTACTGTTATTTACCCTTTGATTTATTGTTCAGAGTGTCATTTAATTTTCAAACTTCTGGAAATTTTCTAATTAACTTTTTGTTATTGAATTTGATTTAATTTTAAAGTCAGCAGGAAATTATATGTCATGTCTTCTAAAATTGCTGTAACCTTTTTATGACTCAGGATATAATCTATTTTGGTAAATAGATTTGGTCAATAAATAGATTTGGTAAATAAATGACACATGGTTCTTTGAAAAGCATTTGCATGCTATATACTTCAATGAAATCTGTTGTTTATTGAGGTTACTTACTAAATCTAACTTTTTTAAAATAGTCTCACTTGAAAAAGATTTTTAAGAATAACAAAAGATGTTGGTAGATTTGTCTTTATTTCAAATTCTAATTTAGTTTATCTTTAAATACTGTATTATATAGGACAACTATCTTATTAATTGCACACTTAGAATTCTTACTCATTCCTGTTGAAAAGATCCTTTTATAATTACAATCTTTGTCCCTCGTGCTGTATTTTTCCTTAAGGTTTACTTTATCTCCTTAACGTAGCTATACGTACCTATAGCTCTTTTAGGAAGTATTTGAAAGGTTTCTCATACTTATACTTTCAAACATTTTGTGTTCTGACATTTGAAAATTGCTTTTGAAGAAAAATAGGATATAATTAATCTTTTCTCTTTATTTAGATTTACCATCTTTATTTTATTGGTATGTATGGAACTTTCTGTTAAATGTAATTACTTCTATAATTTAATTTAAACCCAGTGGTTCGATAGTAAATATTTAACAAGTGCGTCTTTTTTAAGTCAAAGATGGTGAAAAAATGAGTATTTTTCCCTAGGACACTGTGTTCCAGCCATACCTTTTTTATCCTTACTATCATTGCTTTCTCCCAAGTATCTGGGGACAAAAGATTGAGACTTGGTAATTCTTCTGCTCTTATTTGAGGTCTCCTTAGAGAATCCTCTTTCCCATTCTTTGTTGCGAGAATTGTTTGCAAAAGCTTTCCCAAGCACTGGGCCCATCACCTGAAGGATATTATGTTCACAGTCCACTCCTTGTGGGTTGTGTTTGCATTAAGAGGAAAATTAAGGCCGGGCGCAGTGGCTCACGCTTGTAATCCCGCACTTTGGGAGGCCGAGGCGGGCGGATCACGAGCTCAGGAGATCGAGACCATCCTGGCTAACATGGTGAAACCCCATCTCTACTAAAAATCCAAAAAATTAGCCAGGCGTAGTGGCGGGCGCCTGTGGTCCCAGGTACTCCGGGGGCTGAGGCAGGAGAATGGCGTGAACCCGGGAGGCGGAGTTTGCAGTGAGCAAAGACACTACACTCTAGCCTGGGCGACAGAGCGAGACTCCGAGTCGAAACAAAACAAAACAAAACAAAACAAAAAGAAAGGAAAATTCAAAGCTATCTGAGACTAATATTTTGTTGAACTATGTTGTGGTGAGTTCTGGAGGCTATAGAAAAATTACCGTAGACTAGGTGGCTTAAACAACAAATATTTCTCACAGTTCTGAAGGCTAGGACATACAAGATTAAGGTGCTAGAAAAGTCAACGCCTGGTGAGAGTCTATTTTATGTTTTGCCATCTTATTGTATCATCACATGATAGACAGCAGAGAGACAGGAAACAAACTCTCTTCTGTCTCTTCTTATGAGGACACAAATCCATCCTCATAACCTAATTACATCCCAAAGTCCTCATTTTCCAATACTATACCATTGGAGAGAGATTAGTGTTTCAACATATGAATTTGGGAGGAGGAAATGCAAACATTCCTTCCGTAACAGACTAAAATTCCCTTAATCTTTGATAACTCTATTACATTTGCATGATTTTGTTTTTGCTGAGCACTTCCATCACCATGAATTTTTCTATTGCATTCTTGAGATTGAGATGTGTTACTGGTTATTTTTTAATCTCTTCTGAATCGGTCTTCTCTTATTGATTGTACTAAGCATTTACTTTTTTGCCTAATTTATTTAAAAATTAAGTAGAAATAGAGTGAAAATTTATTTTTGTCATCTTCAGCTTAGATAAACAAATAGGGTTCAAATTTTTCCCTTCACATACTGTGCAAAATTAGCTTGATACACTCTTCATATTACACAAACCTTTAACAATAATTGAATTTTATAATCAACGAATCTGGAAACAGCATTTAGCATATAACTATATTCTTTAGAAAAAAGACCAGTTTATATTTAGAACTTCGTGTAATATATAGAAGATATAATATACCTTCTATACTTTTTTTCTTTCTTCATATTCTCATGGAAACCTCAAAGAGGTCGGTAAGCCACAGGACTTGCTCTATGGCCAGAATGGTAGTACAAAACAGAGATTAAGAATATAAATTATTATTCAAAGTTTTGTGAGTACCTACTATGGTCTATTTTCTATTTTTTTGTGTCAACTTGGACAAATTGATATTTCTTTACCTTACTTTTTAAAAAATGTATACATGTCACATTTGAAACAGATCTAAGGTTGCCTATTTTTCTTTTTTACATTTAGATTTTACATATAAATAAACTGAATTTAAAATGTAAATACTAAATTTTGGAATATTTATACATACTACTGTATTTCTTATTTAAATTTTAAAGAAAAACTAGATCCAGTGTGGTGACTAGCACCTGTAAACTCAACACTTTGGGAAGCCAAGTCAGGTGAATCACTTGAGGTCAGGAGTTCGAGACCAGCATCACCAACATGATGAAACTCCGTCTTTACTAAAAATATAAAAATTACTGGGCATGGTGGCATGCACCTGTGGTCCCAGCTGATCAGGGGACTGAGATTGGAGAGTCACTGGAACCCAGGAGGCAGAGGTTGCAGTGAGCTGAGATCACGGTACTGCACTCCAGCCTTGGCAACAGAATAAGTGAGACTCCATCTCAAAATTAATAAATAAATTAATTAATTTTAAAGAATGACTGATATAAAACTTTCACATGTTGAAGCTACCAGTAACTCTCGCCTCTGAACACCAGAGGGTTCAAATGTTTTAGCATGATGTAAACCACAATTAACAACAACAACAAAACCCAGTGAATTTAATACATTAAAATAGTAATTAGACATGTTTGATCACATAAGCTGCACTTCAGAAATCTGACTGATGAGTAATTCAGTAATTCAACGATGTCATGTCCCTTGTATCTTTGCACTGGCATTCTGTGTATAAGTTTTATTTTCAGATGCTTCCCATAGTAAGGAAAATATAGATACAATAATTCTAGATAACACAAATATGACAATTCCACATCTATGCATAAATCAGAGATTGGCTGAGAATAAAATTTCCAAAATGTTCTTGAATTATTACCCTTGTGAATGGAATGGGCACAGAAGATTCAATAATAAGATCAATGAAGTGTTTATTACAATGAAAATATATATTGTGATATATATATATTGCATTCTCTGCATATGCCACAGAAAACAACAACAAAAACTTTTCATGACTGATAGAAACTTTGTTGTTAAAAAGTATCATACATGTTGTTATAGGTATAATTTTTTGAATTCATGAAGTCATATTCAAGTGTAGATGTAACTATATGGATGAGTAGTAGTAGTTTACAGAATGTTATTTTTAAATTTCCTTTTGATTCCTTGTAGAAGTTTATTATGAAAATATATTTAAAATTACAGAGTTTAAAATATTAATACTAGAGGAAATGCTAGAAATAAAATTATTCAGCCACTTATTTTGTGAACATAATGAATCCACTTATTTTGTGAACATAATGAGTGTCTTATATATGCAATGGTCTAAATAATTATAAATATAGTGAGCTACTATAAATAGTTAGATATTTAACTTAAACTTTCTGTCTCTGCATGGCAACAGCAAGTGCTGTCTACTTAGACTTAGACAGAAGATTCAATATTGATAATCTATTAGTTATATTGAATAGGGTTTGCACAGAATAAAAACATAGAAACTTGTTTCTAATTATAAACTCTAACAAATAAAAATTCTGATAGTACAACACCAAAATGTAACACACTTATTGTTTACGTGTACTAATTATTCCCAAAGATCTAGTATCAAACATTTGCATGAAAGGACATAATTATAAGCTCAGTAAATATTAATACAATACAGCCATATTTAGAAAATGAATTTTTAATTATGATTCACATCTTTATATAGCAATATTTAGAGAAGTGAGTAAGTGAGTAAAAGACGAAGGACTTCACTCTTGTAACAGAAACTTCACACATTTTTTGTTGGAATATGAAGAAAAAATACTAAACAAACATGATTAGGATGATTTTCAGAAAAATTATAGTGTAAAACAGTTCCCATATGTGTATAAATGTAGAATGTTGATATCAGAAAGAATTAAATTTCTATAAATGATGTATTAAGCAACAGATCTAAGGGCCATGTTAAAAAACTGCATGCGTTTTCCTACAACATCTATCAAAAATGTAATAAGCCATTTTAAGTAGTATGATGAAAGCACTTTTCATTGCATACTTCTTGATTTGCATTTCACAAAAACTTCATATTTCTGGGAATGTGTGGGCTGGTTTGCCAAAGAATAAAGTAATATGTTAATTAAATTGAAATGACAACTGTAAGAAACTGTAAAGACAGGTTTAGGTTAACGTAAAAAATGAAATATACGTAAGTATTTTTAAATCTGATTTCTTACTAAAAGTGATATGAGGTATGCAATGACAACAATTATTATAAATGAGAATAAACAAACAACTTGGTATATTTTTGTTTTTTCATGTAAGAAAGTAAATTACCTTACTCTACTAAGAAAGAAATTTCTTTATTCTTTCTTAAACATGTACATTTTCTTAGTCTTAAGTAGAATGTGAAAATATCAAATCACAATAAATATTATCAGATTTACCAATAGGACATGAGTGATTAAAAAATACTGTAATGCTAAAAATAAAATAATTACACATATACACACATGCACACATGTAGCTATTTACTTACATTTATGTGGATATATATATCTTGATACTTTACAGAAGTACTAAGAATGTTCAAATGTTAAAAAATAATCAATCATTCCATGGAAATGAAAAATCTAAACTCAAATAACATTTAGAGATTTTAAACGATACAACTCACTTTAGCATTTCTTGTAGGGCATTGCATTGAAAAGGAAGTGGGACAATGGCAACCAAATGTTTGCTTGATTTCTACAGCTTCTTAACTTGTTACAAGATTTCTCACAATGCTATTTTGGTTGTTAATGTTGTTTATCCAGTGTTTCTGTGGCAGAGCAAAGACTAGAAGCTTTCTACCTTGCCTCCTTGCTGATGTCACACACTCTATAAAAGTATTTTATACAATAATGTAAGAACACTTTTAAATCTAAAAATAAATCTTTAGTCAGCACATGATATTATGAAGGAAAACTCACCATAAGGCAGACAGCAAATATAAATGAGCTAAGTTAACTATAGTTAAGACAGTTGGGAATCCTAAAATAGAATGAGGGAAATGGGAAGTGGCACATATAAAGATAAACAGTTACATAAATGAAACCAAATTACATTAAACAAAAAGGAAAGGAGATATGTGATTTGTAGGAAGATTTCAGAGAACGCGTAGAGCTGTCAGTTTTAGGAATTCTGATGAACAGTAGAGGAAGGCTCTCCCAGAATATCTTGGGTTCTTGGTTATTGTACAGACAGGCTACATTTTTAGAGAAATGTTGTTCTAGTCCTAAAGTTAAGGCACCTCGTGACTCACTAAAAAAATTAATTGATTAATTACAAATCAAGCTTCAGCAGGATCAACTTCACCCATTAGTAAATTTACTACCTGACTATAAAAACAAACCAAACAAGACCCCCAAAACCGTTGAGATTCCTCAAAAAATGATGATAAAATCTAGAATTTCTACTTTTCCAAATGTCCAGGACACAATTACCATTTACTAGACATGCTGAGAAGCAGAAAAATGTGATACATAATTAGAAAATAATATCACAAACATGTTCAAGGACTTAAAGAAAATATGGGATTATAAGGAATGAATATACATCAAATTGTAGGAAATTAAGCTATAAACATAAGCACATAAAATTTTAGAACTGAAATGTACAATACTTGGAGTGAAAACTACAATAGACGGAAGTACAATTATATTTGAAATGGCAAAAGAAATGTTTAATCTGGGATGAAGATGAATCAGTAGAAAGTATTCAATCTCTATATCAAGGAGATGAAACATTTAAGAAAAAAATCAAGACCTCAATAAACCATTGAATAATATTAAGTATCAAACTGCATAAAATTTAAACCTCAGAAATAGAAAAAGTTCAATCTTATATTTGAGCAAATAATGATTAAACACTTTACATATTTGTTTAAAAACATAAACTAAAGCCGGGTGCGGTGGTTCACGCCTATAATCCTAGCACTTTGGGAGGCCAAGGTGGGAGGATCACGAGGTCAGGAGACTGAGATCATCCTGACCAACTTGGTGAAACCCCATCTCTACTAAACATACAAAAAATTAGCTGGATGTGGTGACATGTGCCTGTAATCGCAGCTACGCAGGAGGCTGAGACAGGATAATAGTTAGAACCCTGGAGGTGGAGAATGCAGTGAGCCAAGATTGTGCCACTGGATTCCAGCCTGGCAACAGAGCAAGACTCTTTGTCAAAAAAAAATAAAAAATAAAAATAAATAAATAAATAAATAAATAAACTAATATATGCAAGAATCTCAGCAAAGACAAAAAAGGATAAATCCAAGATACGGTCACTAATTAATCATAGTCAAATTTTTAAAAATCAAAGTTAAGGAGAAAAGCTTAAAAGAAAAAGGACATATTGTATAACAAGGAAGAAGCAGAGTAATTATAGCTTACTCATTGTCAAAAACAATAAAAGCCAGAAAAATATGACAACGTATTTACATTTCTGATAAAAATGTCAACCAAAAATATATACATGCCAAAAAAGTCATTTAAAAATGAAGATTGAGTAAAAACTAAAGCATGAAAATAATAATAAAAAGTGTTTATTTCTAATACACCTGAATACAGAAAATGTGAAAGTAGTCTTTTGAGCGTAAAGAACATTGACATAAAATGGAAACTCAGTTCTTCATGAATCACTGAAGAGCTGCAATAATAGCAAATATTTTGGTAAATATACAGTAATATTTTATTACTTTTAATATTTTATAATATATGGCTATGTAAAGCGAAACTGATAATACTATATTATAGGATTTATAATGTATGTACTTATAATATTTATGAAAACCATGACATCTATGAGAAGGAATGAAAAATGAGAATAAGTAGTTATTAGTCACTTACATTACATATAAACTGATACAATATTAACTAAAAGTGTGTTTTAATAAGTTAAAAATACATATTGAAATCCCTAAGGAAAAAATAAATGTAATGTAAAAATTATAGCTAAAAAGTCAATGAAAAATATGGGTTCAAACTATGTAACATTTCTATTTCTGTATAACAAAGTGGATTTCAGATTATCTCATTGTCATTGACCCCCTCAGGCTGGCTGAGCCTCTTCAATTTTACAATTACTGGTTAGTGCAGTAGATGATTAAAAATAAATAAATAAATGTTATGAATCACACTAGGAAAACACACACCATTGACAAAAATGTAATTTGAATGTGTCCAACTTTAGCTGCCTAGGGAAAGACAAACATATTAAGTACCTAAATGGAGAAAAGCTAGAATTATCAGTGAAGAAAACTGATCCTATGAAATATACCAAAATAGCTTGAAATTGTCTATTTAAAAAATTCTGTCAATTGTGGTAAGCAAAATGCTTGACTCTCAAATATATTAATTCCAGGTACCTGTAATGTATAAATAACTTTATAAGAAAAAATTATCTTTGCAGATGGGAATAAACAAAGATATTAAAATAAGAAAATTACCTGTATTTCCTGGGTAGACATAACTAAATGCAATTACAGGTAGAGGGAGATTGAACACATTCCATAGAAGAGGGGAAGTCCTTGGGGTCAGTAGGCAGAAATTGAAATGACGTGCCCACAACCAAGGAATGCAGGCAGTCATCAGAAGCTGGAAGACACAAGAAATTTACTCACTTGTAGTGGTTCCTGGGGGAATGTGACCCTGCTTACACTTTTATTTCAACCCAATAAAAATGATTTTGGACATTGTCCTCTAGAACTGTGAAATAATACACTTCTTGTTTTAAATCAATATGTTTCTTGTAATTTGTTATGGAAGACACAGGAACTGATAAACAATGTTTTCTCTAAAATACTTTGCTAATTAATCTCCCCAAAACTTTAACAAGATGACACACAGTTATATTAGTTTCTTCTCATACTGCTAATAAAGACATACCTGAGACTGTGCAATTTTTAAAGGAAACAGGTTTAACTGACTCACAGTTCCACCTAGGTGGGGACGCCTCACAATCATGGCAGAATGTGAAAGAGGAGCAGTCACGTCTCACGTGGTGGCAGGCAAGAGGTCGTGTCTAGGGAAACTCCCCTTTATAAAGCCATCAGATATTGTTAGACTTATTCACTTTCACTAGAACTGCATGAGAAAGACCTCCACCCATGATTCAATTACCTGCCACCAGGTCACTCCCACAAACCATGGAAATTATTGAAGCTAAAATTCAAGAGGAGATTTGGGTGGGGACAGAGCCAAACCATATCATTCTGTCTCTGATCCCTTCCAATTCTAATGTCCTCATATTTCAAAATCTATCATGCCTTCCCAACAGTCCCCCAAAGTCTTAACTAATTTCAGAATTAACTCAAAAATCTACAGTCCAAAGTTGCATCTGAGACAAGGCAATAACCTTTTGCCCATAAACCTGTAAAATCAAAAGCAGTTTAGGTAGTTCTTAGATACAATGGGGGTACAAGCATTGATTAAATGCACTCATTCCAAATGGAAGAAATTGGCAAAAATGAAGGGGCTACTGGCCCCAGGCAAATCTGAAATTTAGCAGGGCAGATAAATCTTACAGCTCCAGAATGATCTCCGTTGATACCGTGTCTCATATCCAAGTCATGCGGATTCAAGAGCTGGACTTTCACAGGCTTGAGCAGTTCCATCTCTGTGGATCTGCAGGGTATACATACCCTCCTGGCTGATTTCATGGGCTGGTGTTGTGTGCCTGAAGCTTTTCAGGTGCCTGATGCACAATGACTGTGGATCTCCCATTCTGGGATCTGGAAGATGGTAGCCGTCTACTCACAGCTCCAGTAGGCAGTGCCCTAGTGGGAACTCTGTGTGGGGATTTCAACCCCACATTTCCCTACTGCACTGCCCTGGCAGAGGTTCTCTATGAGGGTTCCAATCCTGCAGGACACTTCAGCATGGACATCCAGACATCCGTGCATCCTCTGAAATCTAGGCAGAGGTTCCCAAACCTCAATTCTTCACTTCTGTGCACCTGCAGGAAGGATGGAAGCTACCAATGCTAGGGGCTTGCACCCTCTGGAGCCATGGCCTGAACTGTGCCTTGACCCTTTTTAGCCAAGGCTGGAGCAGCTGGGACACAAAGAACAAAGTCTGTAGGCTGCACACAGCAGGGGCGCCCTGGGCCAGTCCCAAAATACTAGTTTTTTATCTTAGCCCCTGGGCCTGTAATGAGAGCAGCTGCTATGAAGGTCTCTGACATGCCCTGGAAACATTTTCTCTATTGCCTTCTGAGCCTGTGGGGATGGGGGATTCCTGGGCCCCCAAGAGTACAGAGATGCTCGGGTTGGCAGCCTCAACTAGGTAGTTGCAGCTGTGCCCAGGAGGGCAGGGTTCCCATCTATTCAACTCAGAAGGGGACATGGCTCCCACCTGTTCCTGGCTCCCACCGGCTCCATGGAGCATACAGTCCTGGCTGCCACTCTCACACTGCGGCTGGTGTCTTCACAGCAGCTGCTCGAGATGGGATGCTACTGTCATCAATTGTTAGCCTTGTGATAATGTGAATGTTAGCCTTATGATAATGTGACAATCTTCCACCTGATTTCTACTTATTACAAAATGTTCATAATTTAGTTCCTTTGCATACCCTCGTAATTTTAGATCTATCATGGTAATTTCTACAAAATACCCTATGAGTATTTTGATTGGTACTACATTGAGTGCATAAAAAAAGATTGAGGATTAAATAACATTAATAATGTCAATTCTTCCAATTATGAGTATGGTATATCCTATTTAATTAAATCTAAGCATGCTTTTTCTCCTTGAAAGAAATTGTCACCGTTTTGTTAATTATGCCTCTAATAATTCATCATTTTGGTGTTTTTATGAAATTTATGTTTAAAATGTTATGTTCCAATTGTTTGTTGCTGGTATTATTATTATTTTGCTTTGTGTTTTTAAGGCAATATTTCAAAATATATTTTTAATTCTGGTAGGTTTTTAATTATTCTATTGGAGTTTTCTACATACACAATTATGTACTTTTTTGTTTTGTTTTGTTTTGTTTTTTGCTTTTTTATTGAGATAGAGTCTCTGTCTTTCCCCCAGGCTGGAGTGCAGTGGCACGATCTCAGTTCACCGCAACTTCTGCCTCCCAGCTTCAAGTGATTCTCCTGCTTCAACCTCTTGAGTAGCTGAGGATTACAGGCATGTACCACCATGCCCTGCTAACATTTTGTGTTTTTAGTAGAGACGGGGTTTCACCGTGTTAGCCAGGAAGGTCTCAATCTCCTAACCTCATGATCCGCCCACCTCGGTCTCCCAAAGTGCTGAGATTACAGGCGTTACCCATCGTGCCCAGCCCACAATTATGTTCTTTAAGAACAAAAATAAATTCTAATTTGAATGTTTTTCATTTTTATCAAACAAAAATATTATTTATTCTAATATAAATTTCTATGTAACATTTCCAGGTAAAAGTAATTATGACATAATTGTATTTAATAAGAATTATCTTTTAAATAGCCATATTTTTAAAATGTCTTTGGAAATATAACTTTTTTTATTCCTCTATGTTTTTAAATTTCAATTAAGAGAAAATAAAGCTATGACAAATCTCTTCTAAATACAGCAATATTATTCACCAATCACTATAACAACTTCCAAAATGTCACATATATTACTTTCCTTAGCCTAAGATTACCCACATTTTACAGGGAAGGAGGAAACAAGTTCAAAGAGAATTTAGCGAGGTTTCAATCTGTTTGAAGCTAGCCCACATACTATATTTAAAAATATTTTTCAATAAATATACATATACATACATATATATTTGTTAAAACATTTATTTTAGATTCAAGAGTATACGTGCATGTTTGTTATATGGGAAAATTGCATATCATGGGGGTATGGTGTGCAGCTTATTTTGTCATCCAGGTAATAAGCATAGCACCTGATAAGTAGTATTTTGATAATTACCCTCCTCGCACCCTCCACTTTCAAGTAGGCCCTGGTGCCTGTTGTTTCATTCTTCGTGTTCATGAGTTCATAGTGTTCAGCTCTCACTATAAGTGAGAATATGTGGTATTTTACTTTCTATTCCTGTGTTAGTTTGATTAGAATAATGGACTCCCACTTCATCCATGTTGCTGCAAAGAACATGATTTCATTCTTTTTTATGGTGGTTTACTATTCCATGGTGCACACATATATTTTCTTTATTCTGTCTACCGTTGATGTACATTTAGGTTTATTTCATGTCTTTGCTATTTTGAATACTGCTATGGTGAATATATACATGCATATGTCTTTATGATAGAGTGATTTATATTCATTTGGGGATATACCCAATAATGGGATTGCTGAGTCAAATGGTAGTTCTGTTTTAAGTTTTTTGAGAAATTGACAAGCTGTTTTTCACAATGGCTGAACTTAACTCACATTTCTATCATCTGTGTATAAGTATTCCCTTTTTTCTGCAACCTTACTAACATCTGCTATTAATATATTTTGACTTTTTGTAACAGCCATTTATTAGCGTGAGATGGTATCTCATTTGTGGTTTTGATTTGCATTTCTCTAGTAATTAAGGGTATTGACCAGTTTTTCAATGCTCAATGCAAACAGGGATAGTTTGACATCCTTACTTCCTATCTGGATGTCTTTTATTTTTATTTGTCAATTAATTGCTCTGGCCAAAACTTTCAATACTATGTTAAATAGGAGTGGTGAGAGTGGACATCTTTATCTTGTTTCAGTTCTCAAAAAGAATGTGTCCAGCTTGTGCCTATTCTTGAGGAGAATGCATCTAGCTTTTACCTATGATGTTGGCTGTTGGTATGTCATAGATAGGTCTTATTATTTTCAGTTATGTTCCTTCAGTGGCCAGTTTTTAAATATCTTTTAACATAAAGTGATGTTGAAATTTATTAAAAACCTTTTCTGTATCTATTCAGATAATTATGTGTTTTTTAGTTTTTAGTTCTGTGTATGTGATGTGTCTCATTATTTTGCATATGTTGAACAAACCTTGCATTCCAGGAATAAGCCTGCTTGATCATGGGGTATTAGCTTTTTCATATACTGCTGGATTCAGTTTGCTAGA